>NC_087512.1:30324097-30596597 GCF_036417665.1 Passer domesticus | reverse complement strand
TATGTCTTATGTAATATAGTAAAATAGCTAGTTTCAGGTTAAATTAGCGTGAGTCAAAATGGAAATTTTAGAGGCAAAATGGAAATTTTCTACTTTTGCCTCTTCTCTTAATCACTGTTACCCTATCACTGGCAGTATTTTTTACACAATCTGTGGCCTGCCTAATTTCCTGTGAGGATCTACATTCTGCCTAACCCAAGTGACAATCCATATCTATCTCCTCTGGGTTCTACCAAAGTTTGTTTTCAGGTATCTCCTCATGTGATTTTTCTTTGCAAATATGGAGAATTTTGCTATTTATAAACTCCATGTGCTGATTCTATTTAATTCAATAGGTGAACATTGTATTTCCATAATACAAAGTTATTTTTTGGTTAATAAAATTTAATTTCAAAATTATCCTTAGGGAATACTTTAGCACGTATTTTAATATTTTCCTGTGGAGCACTGAAAATTCTAGAATTCTCATGTTATCTTGCCTTAGAGTAAATAAACATTATATTGTGATAAAAATCCTTCAAGAATAATAATATATAAAAAACCCCAAATCAAATAAAAAATCCAGAAGAAACAAATCAAACAAAACAAAACAAAACAAAACAAAACAAAACAAAACAAAACAAAACAAAACAGCCTTGAAATACTGCAAAATAATTTTATTTGTCTAGAAAGATTTCAACAGTAATTCAAACTGAATGAATTCTAGGGAATCTTGCTAAGAATTTTAGAGGGTTAAATATTGTTTGGAGTGCTTTGTAGACAAGTTTTAAGCTGATTTTAGTGTTTTACCAATTGACAAGGTCACTGTATTTCCTGTTCTCCTGCTAAAAATTTTCTATTTGCATGCAGTTGTTTTTCCTCCTCCTCTAAGTATTACATACTTTTTCTCGAAGCCCATGAGCAGTATTAATCAGATGGAATTCTTTAAATTCTTCTTAAGAATTTAAAACTTAATATGAAATCAGAGATATTTGTTTCATTCCTTTTTGCTGTGTATGGATAAAACATATTTTGTAGTTACTCCTATGCTAGTCTATTTCTGTTCGAGAAATTTCATGCAAGCTGTTTTAGAGACTGAGAACCCATATAAAGATTTTACTCACTTGTTGGTGTTTGTGTCACACACAGGACAAGAAAATTATCTGTAAAAAGAAATGTCCTGCTGTCTGTGAGAAAAGAATATTTTGTACATTTACCTGAACTCTTAGAGAATTAGTAAACAATTCTTTCAGCATGTATTTTTGATACTTTGCTTGTACAGTGTGTTTCCAGTCACCTTTCTATGCTCTTTTGCCTTTTCTTTTCACAGTTTATCTCAATGAGCATTTTTTCTCAATTGCTGCATACTTGATAATGCAAATAAAGAAACAACAATTGCATATCTATTTTCTATTTCCAAATGTATCCATAGGCCAGATAGTTATGTAGAGATGCCATACATAATTTAAATTTTGATTTTTTTTTTTAGTGGTGGTTTCTTGAGGTTCCGATTTTGTGATTTGAGGTTGACAATTTGTAATTGTCTTTACTTGGAAAGGTTATGTTCATGAAAAACTGAAAATTGTCATGTTATGTTCATCCAAAGTGAGTAAATGATACAAATTTCTTAAATGTAGTCATTCACTTCCACTGCAATGGACAATATCCTTAACTCTGAGTTGACTAAATCTTTTGGATGGGCACAACATGAATCTCTGACTCTTCAAGCCATCACCAAAAGCCAACCAATCCTGCATGTCAAAGGAAGACTGGCATATTCTATACTACACAGTAATTTAAAAAGAAATTTAAAAATATCTCAACCAGATGGATTCATAATTTAAAAGGAATAGATTTTTAAAGAGGTGAAAAAAATTATTGATTCTGATAGTGCTTTGAGACATACTTGTATTTACTCACATAGGCTGGTGTAGAGGCTTTGAATTACAATGACCATCTGAAAAATCAAGGTCAAGAGTTAAGCATTAACACTTCATTAAATTTTCTAATACTCTAAAAGATAGACAACTTTGAGAAAAAGTAATCTATTCTCACAGTGTCCTCCAGAGTGGGTCAGGATCCTTTTTTAATTTTTTCCCCAGGTAAAAACTTACAAATTCCTGTCTCTGGAAAGAGTTATCTAGATTTTGAGGGAACACACCTGGGGCACTCAGGGAATGCAGGTGCTGTTGCCAAGCCTGTGAACATTTTCCTACTCTTTTTCTCACCACATGCTCTATCTTGCTAAATCAGATAAAAGCAACTTAAAGTCTTTTATTGCAAGGAGAAAATTGTCAAAGGGGAAGCCTTTGGAATTGTTGGAGGAAATTTTCTCTTTTTTTTTTTACTTCCCTTTGAATTCAAACAATAATCTGTAACTCCAACTGAAAATCGTAATAATATAGTTCACATTCTACTTGCCTGTTTGTGTGCTAAAATTCCCTACACTTTTGAAAATTCAATTCAGCCAGCCATCTTGAAAATTCTAGATATGGTCCTGAACAGAGTCATAATCTGAGTAAAAAACTTTGGGTTTTAGTTACTGCATTTTCCTACTTTCTTTATTTATCTGAAGTCAATGTGTGTTCTCAGCATGTGTGCTTGTCTACAAAAGACAGACGTTTTGTACAAAATAACACAAGTTTTTGCTATTTTTTTAGAAGTGCATAACGTGAAGGATATTATGATCCTACCTCCACATTTTCAGTTACGCACAGAGCAATATTATTTCAGTATTTATAATTATTTACATTATTCATCTTCAGTCTCTTGCACAAGGTGAATATAAAATGCTGTTTAGATATACATTCAATTTCACTCCTGGTAACAAAAAAAATTGAGCATAGCTGAAGCTGTCATTCTGCTATCCTATTGATACTTACTGCCAAAACTGTAAATTCCCAAGTTATAAAGCTCCTGAAATTTCATAGCGGTTCTCTCTAATCAAAGGTTTTAGATTTGTTGGTTGGCTTACTTAAACTGTTCAAAATTACAATTATAATAAAAAATTTGTAAGTCCCATAACTCAGTTATATATTTCATTTCTATATTTCCTTTCTTCCTTTTCGTTTGGAATTACTTGCACAGACAAAATTTATTCCGTATGTATGAACTCCAGAAGTTACAGCTTGCCACACACTGATTTTTCTTACAGGATAAAATGTCCCTAATCAACATATATCTCTGAAGAAGGTGTGAGGTTTTTTCTCTTATGTTCAGAGGTCACTGTATGTTCTTGACATCACCATTTATCATGTGGTGACTGAGCATTTGTTCAAATGGGTCTTTCTGATTTAGCATCATTTAACAGTAACAAAAAGACTGGGTGTATCTAAGTGATCAATTTCACTATAGCAAGACCACTACAAAGACCAGGAAAATCTGAACATAGTGAAGGATACATTCAGATAAAGAGACTTTATCTCTTCCTGCCTACATGAGTGTACCTATTTCTTATCTATCCCACACAAGCAATGTTTCCTACATCCTAATTTATCACGGTTCCTCCATACAAAACCATGCACATTATATTGCAAAACCATGAAGAAACAATAAAAAGAAAAAAAAAAGTGGAAATAATTATTTTCTGAATTTATGTTCACCAATTTGATGGGAAAAAGCACATAATTCTGAAACAGTATCTTAGTACATCTTGGGAATATGAGAAGAATAAATCTGGACTTTCAAGAGTATGTATCTTACTCAAACAAGCATTTCCTCAGACATTACTTATTGGGATTATACTTATAACAACATCAGAGTCAGAGATAATTTTGAAATTCTTAAAATTGAATATATCCTCTGCAGCTTTTTAGACAGTAGGAAAACTACTGAAAGTTCTCACAAAGGCATCCAAAGCCTTTAATTGCCTACTTTCCAAATGCATTTGGCTTAAAAAACTCTTTAGGATTTCTTAACACACCTTACAAAGATTAAGCACACTGTCTTTGCATATTAAATAATAAATTATTATTACTATCATGGCAAATTAGTGAACCAGACTGCCTGGATTTAAATCTCCATTAATTAGAATAGTATGATAAGTATGCAAAACACTATAAATACTGAGCATTTTCTCAGCATTAGTCTAATACATTTTTAAGTGAATAAACTTGTTGGCCATCATGGGCATATAAACCCCTCAAATAATATGCTAATCTTTAGTAATAAAGGAACCAAGAAAATATTTTTGACTTGGAAACATAAAACATATTTGAATCTTACTGTCTAGGTTAAAATTTATGTACAAAGAAAAAGATCCAGAAAAGAGACAGAAATAACATCAAGAAGGCAGAGATATCTGTATCAAAAAGGCAGAGAAGTTTATCAGTACTCAGTGAATTTCAGTGGAGCTGAAGACTTGCTTAGGCATTTTTAGAAATTCTACCTATGCAATCAAGAGTGAGAAATATAGAATACAGCAATATCATTCTAAGTAATATATTTGTGAGCAAATATCATTGCTCACAATTATATGTTTATATTGATCTATAAAATACAATCATATAAATATCCAATGAAATTTAAAAGGAACTGTTGAATTATCTGCATGTATGCATCTGTCATATCTACGTCACCTATATCTATCTATATCTATATCTATCTATATCTATATCTATATCTATATCTATATCTATATCATCTATATCTATATCTATATCTATCTATATCTATATCTATATCTATCTATATCTATATCTAATCTATATCTATCTATATCTATATCTATATCTATATCTATATCTATATCTATATCTATATCTATATCTAATCTATATCTATATCTATATCTATCTGTAGCTCACTGTTTATCTAGACTGATTTCCATCAGTATCTAATGCATCTATCTTGCAGTCAGAACCCCAAATCCATATTTTTTGAAAGTAGGGAAAGGTATTATTTAGAACTGGTTTAAAGACTTCTTATGAAGAATAAGACTTTCTCTGATTCAGTGGCTCACACATGAATTCCTATGAAGTTTTTATTTTTATTCTCAGAGGGATAAATAAATATATTTATTCTCATTGGGATATACCCAACCTTTACCTTAATATATTTAGAATTTTAATTTAAAGATAATTTTTCTCAATCATATCAGTGATATTTCTCTTTTGAAATGAAGTTTTTCCACTAGCTGTACAGGAGATAACAGTTTTGAATTGCTGTGGACATTTATAACTTCTGTTAACCCACTTCCTGTTTCTCATGGGTCTTAGAAAAACTGTTTTATGCAGTATCACACATCAACATTTTACAGTAAAATTTAAAGACGCAGTTAAAAAAGTAAAACAAAATATAATAATATCAAGTACATAGGAAAGACTGTGTTGATATTCCTTGGTGCTGCAATAAATTAATGAGACAATTAAAGGGGCAAGTTGACTGACTTTCTGTAACTTAAAGGAGCAAAACATGGAATAGTAGAGCATGCAGATAGCAATGTCCATCTTTATTTTGCCAAATCCTTTGAATTATCAAATATCGTAATGTGATAACTTTTTCCAAAATAATGAAACAGCTGGAGAATCTCAAAATTGGTGATAGATTCACAGCAAACACTGAACAGTTGTCTGACATGAATCTTAAAATAATATCTCTATTCACGGTGTACTCAGTGTAGTTCTCAGCAGCTACTACTGAGCTCCTCAAAGATGGTATAAAGAATCCACTCAAATTCCACCAGATGGTAGTGATTTAAACATTCCTCTTCAAATATTTTGCATATCCTGTACTGCTGTAGAAAATTGTCCCCGTTGCTTTACCACTGGGAACAAGTAGGCAGCGTGCTAAGAAAGGTATATGACTTTCAAATCAACCTGAGTGTGATAAGGTTTTGAATGTTTCTTGTTACTGCAGCCTGCTGACATATGTCAGAATCCTCAAAAGACTGGAAGTTAATTGCTACCTCCTCCTTGTTATGGAAATGGGCCATTAGAGTCCATCCTGATTTGGAGCAAAGGAAGAAAACCCTATTGGCAGAAACATTTATTTCAGGCAGATATTGGATAACTGAAATCTAAAAGAAGTGAATTAGACAAAAGTTTAGTTTAGAACTTCTATCACACATTCATTTTGTTTATCAGTTCAATTTAACTGGTGGAATGTATGCAAATTATGCTGTTTCTGATGATTTATAATCTAAAGTGGGTACTCAAATCACAATACTACAATCAAGTTTTGTACCTACTGCAATATTACCCATGGATAAATATTTTCCGCATTATTGTATTTGCTGTAGTGAAAAATACAACTTTACAAACATCAAGATATTTTGTCCATTAGAATGTTTGACAAAATAGCTTGTGTGAAAAAAAATGTAAAAGCTGAGGATTTTTTAAAAAATTAAATACTCAGATTAATATTTACCTTTACATTTCCTTTTTATCTCTCTAAGCCTTTATTTAATGTTTGCAATTAAATAATAATTTTGTAACAAATATTTCATATCATACCAAAGAATTCAGTTTTGATCTGTTTGCTGTTGGAGGATGAATTAAAATTCACCTTGCACTTGCTAAATTCCTCTTTTCTGAATTGCCAGTGAACCAAGAAATCAGTTATTTGTTCAAGTCTATAATTGTGCTATGTATAATAATTTTCTGAAAATGTCATCCACCCTAAAAAGATCTCCCTGCTGAGTCTGCTTAAGTCTTTAAACAAAAGTGCTTGTAAAACCTTGAAAGACAAATCTTTCTCCAAGCTGAAGAAAAAAGGGTCCTTAGGGTCCTTAGATATCTTATGTTGTTCTGACAAACGGAAAAGATTATTGACTCTAAATTTTGCTCATTGTGGATGCCCACCTAGATGTGCAGGCTGACTGGAAATTATAGATATCCCCTCTACTTTTATTTGCACTGAAAGAATCAGCTAAATAAATTTAGTCCATACAATTATTTTTTTGCCAGTGTAGGTGGTCGTCCCATTGTTAAGATAGATTTATTCTGGTTCACTGAGTAAAGTATAGAATATATTTTTTGTGATGGCTATGGCAAGTACATATGAAGGAGATTCACCCTAGTTTAGGACAGTCAATAACTGCAGGGCTACTTTAATCATTCTCTTATATCCAGTTCAAATTTTATTTTATACTTACTTTAATATGTACATCCTATTTTGGTATTTTCAGTAGCTAGTTTTTCTAGCACTACCGAACCTAGGTAGCATGAGAGTTAGAGTACTGTCCAAAACTACCTAATTTTTAAAATGCATTATTACAATATTTGTTGAAATTCTTTTTGTTTTATACATAATCTCTAAAAATAACCATAAAGCTTTAGTGTACTTTGAATATTAATGTGTTAGCTTGGATAACCTCATTACTCATGCAAAATGAACTTAATATAAAAGATCAAGGCCCAGCATATACACACACATATTACTTGTTTCAACATAATATCATTTAAACTTTCAAAAGAGATCATTCATTCTGGTGACTTGTAAAGAGAGGTCTTTGAGCTATGAGGATAAACTAAGGATACTACAAAAATAGTGTTTTCACAACATCTCAATATGCTAAAATGAATGATAGAACCTTATTCTCCTTTAAAAACAAAATCAATTTTCCCAGTTTTATGGTTGGATAATGCCTATGTGCCTACCCCAGCTGGCTTGTGACATTCTAGACTACCAGTCTGCCAGGCATGCACCACTTTTACTATACTGTGTGTCAGCAGTACTCACTTCAGTCTGAGTCAGGATCACATTTTCCAAATAGAGAGATGAAAAAATGGGGGATAGAAGGACATCATTTTAAAGATAATCTTTAGATAACCCAGAAACCTAGAAAAGGGCAAGTATCTAACAGTAACTCGTAAGACAGGAGCCTTAGCGCTGATGTCAAGTCAGATTAGTAAAGCAGAAAACCAAAGGAAGATGTCAGATGGAAAATATAAAATGAAAGCTAATTTTAAAAAAAAATTATGTAGCCAGTCAATAAAGGGAGAAAAAGACTTTAACCAAATAATTCCTCACTATCTACTTCTAGAAATATTTCACATCAAACTATGCTGACTTTTAGGTATTTTCCATGCCTTTCTGGTAAAATAAAGTGACTTCAAAAACACCAGATGAAATGCCAGAGATTTTCATGGACACTTCCTCACACATGTTTCTTCTTTTTATCCTCAGTTTTATCTTTTTATCTTCTTTCTCTATATGAGATACAGTGTTGGATGAGAGAAGATAAATTGATTGGTTTTCCCACTTCATCAAAGCTAATAGACTTAAAAAGATGATGCTTCAAAAGCCACTTTTTTACTTGTGTTGCCCTGCTTGTGAAGTCACAGGACCTGGAGACAGGTTGGAGACAGCTTTGCAGTACAGCTTTTGTGTTCAAGTTCTCACCTGTTTTCAATCTGGACTGTTCTAGACAAAGTTAATTTTCTCAGGTCTCCTCTTCCCACCTGTGGATCTTCCATCTGTTGTGCATGTCCCATGCAGTTATGCTTAAGTGTACAGAAGCTATCTGCTGGTAAGGGACTTTGCCCAAGTCCAGGTCTCTATTTAAGATACTCTTCAAATGAATTTTGGTAGGGAAGGAGGGAGAAAGTAGGGAAAGGGAATTTCTCCTACCTGCAATTGTTTAATACTTCTCTTCTGGCTTTTTCTTGTTTTTGTTCATCTGCTTGGGTTTTGTCAAAGAATATATATGTATCTAATTTAAATATCACTGCAAATACCACAACACAGCAATAACTACATTGTTATCTGTATTCTGTCTCTGCACTGGACGGCAATTTTTAAATTTTATACACCATTTGCAACTTTGCTGTACATAGTTTTGTCACACAGAAAAGGAGAATAGTAGCATTTTACCTAGTTTTAGGCTTTTTATTAGCATTTGGGATGCAATCCAGATGTGGACATTTCAGAAGATCATAGCAAAAGAAGTAGCCTTTATCTCATATCCAGTGAAAACTGGACAATGGACAAATTTCATTATCTTCCTAGGTAGCAAAATATATTTGTCTTCCCTTCTGAGAGCTGTGTTCTTTGTGTATGAATGTATGTTTATTATATGCCTACTAACAGAATCACAGGGTTTTTTTAACACAATGCTTATTCTAGCCACATGCCTTTCTAAAACTGTCTATGTCATGTGTTTGATGAAATCTGGCAACCTTAGACCAATCAACTTTTTAGGCATATCTGGGTAGAGGTATGTATCATAGAAAAAGGTCATATAAAAGAAAAGATATTTATTATTTCTGTTCACCTCCAAAATGTATCAGCTTTATAACATGCTGTATGTGACAAATATGTAGGAAAATAACTTTTCATATTTGTTTCATATACTAACCCCTATATTTCTGATCTGTAGTCTATATAGTGAATCTTTTTGGAGGATTTCATTCTCAAGACATAGCAACTGCAGAGCTAGCTTTAGGAGAAATCATGCAAGTGTGGTCTGCGAGGAAATGCAAGACATACAAGAAGATTGTGAAGGTTACTTCAAGATATAACCTTAACAGACAGTAGAGGAGGAGAGATGTATGAGTGTTATGATGCTCACCTTGTATATAAGGAGCAAAGAAAACAGCAAATGTTATTTTCTCTGATCCAGTAAAGAAAGAGGATATTTTCCAAGGTACTTGAAAGTGTATGATACAACCAGTGACAAAAAGAGAGCAGGAACAGACTACTTAAAATGAAAGGATTTTGCTTCTTACCTTCTTTCATTTTTCTGTTTATTTCTATGTTAGACTTTCATTTACTTGAAGAATATTTACAGAAGAGAAAGGAATCACATATTTTTTGAGATCAAGTAAGACTTTCAGATATTATTACTTATACTTGTGGGTTTTGTTTTGTTTCAGCAGGAATGGTTAGAACTGGCATTGTAACTACGTTCCAGTAACCTTTACCAGCCACATGAGGATACAAAAATATTTAAAAGAATTAAAAATCAAATACTAGAACTTCTGCAGCTCAAATAGTTGTCTAAGATGAGTGACAGTGCATGAAATAGGGTTGCCAAAATGTGAATCATCTGTCTGTGTTCCCTTCGAATAACAACATTGTGGGGTAGATGTGTGGATATATGGCATCGTGTCAAATGTTTTCCAGCAACCTTTCAGTGACAACAGCTGATGACATTACTGTCTTTCTTTAAAAAAAAGATTACACTCTGAATTTATGGTTAAGAGAAAAATGAATTCTCTGGAACAAATTCCTACTAGAATTGGCCACTTAAAAAAACCCAGAATAATTTAGTTTTGCTGACACTCACAAACTCCTCCACCCTATTGAAGTCTCTACATACAGTAACACTGCCCTTCAGAGGTCTGACATTACCCCTCAATATGATGATGTCCAGAGACTTGCTTGGATCCAACTGCCCAGGTCTTTAATAAATACTGCCTGTTCTCCCCTTATCTATTGAGTTGGCCATTTCATCATGGAAAGCTATCAGGTTTGTGAGGCATTGTTGTCCTTGGCCAACCAACACCAGCTGTTCCAGGTCACCTCTTTGTTCCACAAGTGTCTGGAAATGGCTATAAGAAACTTTTAAATTTATATTCCCAGGTACTAAGGAAGGCTGTTTAGCCTCCAGTTCCCCCAGTCCTCCTGCTTGAGCTGTGTAAACGTTGGTGCAACCTTTGTATTTTCCCAACCACCAGTAACTTCCCAGGCTCTGGGACTTCTTACAATTTTTATCACTAAGCTCAGGAAATCAGATGGCAGATATTATCAGCAAAAATTATGCAAAACAAGCATCAAATATCTCAGCTTCTTCTCATCCTTTCTCACTAAATTCACTTCTCCATTGAGCATTGGCCTCAGATTTTCCTTAGCCTTTCTTCTCATTGTCCTGGAGTGCATCAAAGAGAGCATTGCCAGCTTGTTGCGGGATATGGTAGTCCCCTCCACTCCACAGTGGTGCAGTCTTACTTTGAGTCTTGTGTGCAGTTTTGCGTGGCACAATATAAGATATACAGAACATCCAAAAAAGGGCCACAAAAATGTTGGAAGGCCTACAGGGGAAGCCATGTGAACAATTAATTAAAGCTTGAGTGGCTTGTTTAGCCTGGAGAAGAACAGTTTGAAGGGAGACCTCACCACAGTCCACACCTTCCTCATGAGAGGAAGCAAAGGAGCAGGCACCAATCTTTTCCCTCTGGTGATCAGTGACAGGATTTGAATGAATGGTATGAAAGTGTGTCAGGGGAGGTTTAGATTGGATAGAGGAAGGTTCTTCACCCAGAAGGTGATTGGGCACTGGACCAGACTCCCATGGGAAGTGGTCACAGCACCAGCCTGACACAGTTCTAAGGAGCATTTGGACAATATTCTCAGATACATGGTGAAATTCGTGTGTGCTTCTCTGCAGAACGAGGAGCTAGATGATCCTTGTGGATCCCTTCCAATTCAGCACATTCTATGATTTTATATTATCCCACACTAGTTTCAAGATCTGAGCTTTGAATTCCCTAATTTCACCTTTGTATTATGAATAGTATCCCAAATAATATGTCCGCACATTAATGTGATATTTATGTGCTTGTAAAGAAAAATAGCCTCTTATTTGGCAGCATCATTTGGTCATACTAACAACGCTCAAACACTGAAAAATCTTGCATGTGAACAGCGGAATTGGGTGTTTTGTTCTGTGTGCATCATTTAGTAATATGAGCAATTACATTTTGCTTACATATCCAAGTGTTGACTTACAGTGTGTTAGAATATCTGGCTAGAATATGTTGCAGTTTACAATATTTCAAAAGGATAGGGAAGTTGGAGTTTCCAAAAGACTTCTGATAATACTTGTTTTCATAACCCAGCATTTCTTTTCAAATCACTAATCAAAATGTAAATAAAACACTACTTGATTTCTACTGCATACAGTATATTTAAAGTTACTGCATAGTTCTATGACCCTTTGTTGAAAGAGACAGCCAAGATATCTTAGGTACATACCATGCAACAACAGGTCTGAGGAACATCAGGGAATATGAAGTAGTATCAGACAGGTTGACAACAGCTAGATCACTGACAGCAACAACCACCTGGTAACATATTTGCTTGTTTTTCAGAAATGGTAGAAAAATATTTTGTAATCCATATGTTGCATTAGTTCTGTCTGGGCAAGTTCACTAAGCTTTAATGCAGCTAAAAATGTGTTTCTGCAATGAAATAATAATAAGGTATGATCACAAAAGAGGTCTTGATTTTGACTGTAGAAGATATTACTATTTTTATCAGAGCTGCCCATCATCAAAAAAATTCTCAGAGGATATCTTCAAGGCTGCGGGCAGTGCAGGAGGCAGACGGACTTTGGTTAATGTAGCCAGTGTGAGTGTCTCATTAACAGATGAATTGACAAAATGTCCCAAATGTTATCCATCTGCTACTCCTTTCCAACCTGTTCTAAAACAAAGAATGTACATTTGGAATTAAAACTCACCTCTTCCCTCGGGCTTTTTTTTATTGACAGAAAGCAAAACAAAATTACAAAACCCCCTAAAACTAAGACAAACATAGGAACAAACAGAAAATGTTTTAAACATCAGTTTTCTCAATCCCAGTCCAGGATATTGCTCCAAGCAGAATTTTTCAGCAATCCAGATTTCATCTGAACAATGACAGTAATTTGCTTCCCACACACACAGCCTCTTTAATAACTATTTGTCTGGTAAGCCACTACTTGTCTTGAAAATCCCAAGAACCTGTGCAAGAAGTATGAGGAAAACAGGAGTCTTGAGATTATGAAACCCTCTCTGTGTATCCAGGCTGGGCACATGCAATATTCCTAGCAGAGGTTTGCATCACCTTTTCCTGGAGACACTAATGACAACCTTGCTCAGAAAACAGATTATATTTTTTATTATTTCCACCTTTTTTCCTGTTACCCTTTCCTAGATGAAACTACATTTTTGCAATGCAATGTACATCCAACTCTTTGTCCAGTAGAAAATAGATATGAAAAATGTGAAAGAGATTTTTTACAGAAGGGATTCCCCCTGACTGTTTTTTTTTCAGTGTTTTTAGAAACCAGTCTGCTTCAAGCAAAAAGAATATACCATTGTATTCACTTCTGTGATAATAGAGTTTTGAAAGGTACAAAATATTGAACATTGTATTAGATAAAAATTCTGCTTTTTCTTTCCTGAAGAAAAAAATTTTGTTTCAGTCTTTGCAGAAGAAAAGATTGTGTGTGTTTGTGCTTTGTAATTTCTAACATTTCTCTTTAGTAATATGATATGTATTGACCTTTTCATCTAGAAGCAGTCAATCTTGTATTAAGTAACAGGAGAAAAGTTTATTTTAATTTCTTTGTTCCTGATTTCTGGGAACATAAGACAGTGCCCCAGCAGAGAAGATACATGGTCAGATTTGTAACATTTGCTTTTTCTGTTTAATTTCCTATCTAAATGCACACTCCAATGCAAGTTACCAAAATCAGCATTAAATCTCTACTTTTCATAAGTGGGTACTAGACTGGGCCTTACACTTTCATGTGTAATGTGTGTACACCAAAAAAGTAAATAACACAGACATTCCTTATAGGGCTTTTTTGATGACAGAATTGCTGAGCCAGAGGAAAAGACATACTACAAAAATGACATGAGATTCATCACCTCAAACTTTCATGTGCTTTCTAGTCTCAGGCACACATCAAAACACAGCTTGAAGTATTGTTTTTGTAAGGCTATGTAGATTCCTTCAGTAAGTTGTAGCTGCTAGTGGACCCAACTTTATACAGCTGAAAAATTCTACAGTCTGAAGTTTTCAGAAACCTTTCACATCTGGCAATAAACCAAAATTTGTTGAGTAAGGCAGATTTGAGCACTTCTTATGTTAAGATCAATTGATTATACATGCCATGTGTGGTAAAACAAGATGACAAAGCACACATCAGGACTTCATGTAGAGAGGAAGTACAACATACAGCCTAAAAGGGAATTGGTAGAGTCTGTAGTGATCAAGAAAAATAAAATAAGTAAAAACTGTTTTACATGATCATTGTTAAAATTTAAAGAAAGGAACTTTGGTCTTGAAAAATAGGATCCCCTCTCACGATGAGGTACACTCATCCTGATATGTGGTGCTGTCCTTGAAGGAGATTCAAAGCAAGGGGTCTTAAGGTCATTCACTCAAACTGGACCTGCAGTGCATCCTTTCACTAAAAACAACCACAGAGGTGACAGGGCTTGTTTCATTGTGTAGTATGGCATTTTCTGCTTCCACTTATTTCTGTCTTTACTTTGATGTCTCTCTGTCACTCACAATTTATAGAACATTGAGTTGCAATTGCTACTGGACATAATGTTGAGAGAACAAGAGAAAACAAGATAACAGACTACAGATTTCAAATGCTTGATCCAGATGGCTATTAAAATAGGTGTCATTTAGCTAGAGTCATTATGGCATTTATGGTTATTCTGATGCTTTCTAATATTTCAGTTAGCCAAAATTAATTCCTCTTAATTACAGTTCTTGTCTCAATAAATAACCTCTAACATTAGTGCTTTATCAGGAACAATACAGGTAATGATTTGAAAACTAGTTTCTCTAATCAATATAGATAAAGAATTTAGCAGAAATAGTGCCCAAAAATGTCTGAAAAAGAAACAAACCATGCTAGTACTTTAGGTACTTCAAACAATGTATACTTCAGTGCTGAGCTATCTCTTCACAGAAAAAGTGGCACCAGGAAATATACGCCAATATTACTCCTTGGAAACAGATATATTCCTTCTACACATCCAGATATTATGGGAATTGCACTTGATGTGCAAGAAGTGTTGGCATCAAAGTCATTGTAACTGTGGATTTATTTATCTAGCTTTTTCTCTTCTACTCTTTCCAGGCACTTTTTTTTTTTGTTTGTTTCTTTCAAAGCTTCTGTATTTCCTGGGGAGAGGGGTGTTTGAGAAGCAGTAAATTTTAAAGAGTGAGGATTCTTCTTCAGTGTCAGAGTAGTCCTGAGCAACCAATAAGAAATTTAGCTAAGACACAATCAGCATTGATTCATAGATGTCTGGAAGAGCTACTTAAATATTTTTCCATAATGAAAAGAGAGAAGCATTTAAGAAAACGACAAGATCTTGTAGATTGTATTGGGTTCCTTAATTTATTGTATATTATTTAAATTATTAAAATTATTTTTATACTCACTCTGTTATTAAATAAAAAATTAAATTTTAAATGTCCTCACTATTCTTTTATTTCTAACAATTGTTCCTCTTACAACAAAGATTAAAATAGTATTGCAGAATAATGGTTCAACTGGAAAAAAACTAGCCAGTGTTTCAGATAACAGCCAGCTAGTGTGTCTCGAGTGAAAGCATTATCCTGATACAAAACCAAACTGCAAACAAATATTTTGCTATAGGAAAAATCAAATCACAGAATCACAGAATGGATCAAGTTATAAGAGACCACAGTGGGTCATCTGGTCCAACCTTCCTTCTCAAGCAGGGTCATTCCAGAGCACTTTGCATTTTATCCACACAGTTCTTGAATTTCTCCAGTGAGGGAGACTCCACACCCTCTCTGTGCACAATTACCTGTACAGTGAAGATGTTCTTCCTCATGTTCAGGTGTGCATCTTTTTCTGCTTGTTGCCTCTTGTCATGTTGCTTGGCACCACTGAGCAGAGCCTGGCTCCATCCTCTTATCACTCTCCCTTCAGATACTGCCAGACGATGAGGTCCTCTCTCAGTTGTCTCTTAATGCTGAACCAGCTCCCTCAGTCTTTCCTTGTAAAAGAGATGCTCCAGTTCCTCAATCAACTTCATATCCCTCTGTGGGATTTGCTCCTGGAGTTCCATGTCTTCCTTATCCTCAGGAGCCCAGAACTGGACACAGCACTCCAGATGTGTCTCACCAGGGCTGAATAAGAGGGGCAGGATCACCTTCCTCGACCAGCCGTCAGTGCTCCTCCTAACACATCCCAGGATCCCACTGGCTTTGTTGGGCATCAGGACACAGTACTGGCTCATGGACAGCTTGTCGTCCACCAGGGCCCTGAGGTCTTTCCCTACAGAGCTCCTTCCCAGCAGATCAGCTCCCAGCCTGTTGTGGTGCCCAGGTTATTCTTCCCCAGGTGCAGAACCCTGCATTTTCCTTTGTTGAATTTCAGACAGTTCTTCTCTGCCTATCTCTCCATCCTGTTGAGGCCCCTCTGAAGGGCTGCACGGCCCTCTGGGGTATCACCCACTGCTCCCAGCTCTGTGCCATCAGTGAACGTGCTGAGGAGGCATCTGCCCCTTGCATCAATAACTTGCATCCAAGTTATTGATGAAGAAGTTAAACAATACTGGATCAGTATTGAACCCTGGGGACACCACCAGTGACAGGCCTCCAGCCAGACCCTACACTACTGATTACAACCCCCTGGGATCTCCCATTCAGCTGGTTCTTAATGCACCTCCCTGTCCACTCAGCTAGTCCACACTTCCTGAGTTTGCTTGTGAGGATGTTGTGAGAGACAGTGTTGAAAGCCTTGCTGAAGTCAAGGTAGACAATATCCACTGCTTTCTCCTCATTTATCTGTTTGTTTCATTATGAAAGGCAATGAGGTTGTTCGAACATGACATGTCTTTACAGAATCCATGCTGACTCCTGATCAGCTTCTTGCCTACCATGTGGTAGTCATGGACTCCAGAATGAGGCACTCACTCCATCACCTTTCCAGTGACTGAGGTGAGGCTGTCTGGGCAGTTGTTCCCTGGCTTCGTGCCCTTTTGGAGGACCAGGGTGACATTTTCTATATCCTAGACCTCAGACAGGCCTCCTGATTGCCACAAACTTTGAAAGATGATTGAGAGTGGTCTGGCTAGAATGTCAGCCAACTCTCCCAGCACTTCTGGGTTCATTCTATCACGGCCCATGGAAATATCATGTTTTCCTGACCCTAACTTCCCTAAGGGGAAGTTTTCCTTCCAACATTAATTTACCCTGGTCTCCTGGGTCAGATATTCTTGGAGGCTGGTCTCAGCCTCCAGGCTGATGCAACGAAGGCATTTGATGACTGCCTTCTCTACAACTTGTTACCAGGGTCCCTCTCCATTTGCTCATTATCTGTTGTTTTCCCTTTATTAGTTCTTTATTCCTCCCAAAAAGTTTCTTGCTCCCGTGGCCTGATTTCTTTCTCATTGGCCTCTTGAGCCTGGAGAAATTAATCCATGGAAATCTACCAACTCTCTTGGAGCCCTCTTCCCTGCAGGGCCTGTTTCTCTGGGACTCTTCCAAAAGAGGCTAAAGCTAGCTCTCCTGAAGTCGATGGCTGTAATCTCACTCACTGTCCTGATACCTTCTCATGGTTGCTACAGCCAAGACTGCACCCAACCTTCACATCATCAACAAGGCCTTTCTTATTTGTGAATGTGAGGTTGAGCAGTAAACAACTGCTTTTGGGATCCTTCGTTACATTAAATGAAATTTCTACCTGGAAAAATTATCTGGGGACTTGTGGTTCAAGTGATAGGTAATAATTCCATGAATCTTTAACGGGAATAAAACATGCTGAACAAATTAATCAAATAAAGGAAGAGAATATTATTCAGAAAATCCTTTACCTTGTGAAAGGTGGTTCTTGATTATTCTTTAGAACCTTAGCCTCAGTGAAGAGCAGAGGATTTCTGTTTAGGAACAGAAGTTTTTAGGAAATGTTTAGGAAGCAGAAACTCTGGTTTTGAATAAACTCAAGTTGATGATACTCCTCTGAATAGTAAATATGCATCTGGGCAGCATCAACTTTTAAAAAGGTTGCTCAATTTTTTGGTACCAGCACATTATACCAGTGTACAGCCTGCTGTCTAACCTTAAGACAGGAGATCATACTTCTTTGTGTGTACATCTCCTGGAATGTGAATGTATCTCCTCATCTGTTTGTTTGAATTACAAATATACACACTGCAGAGTGGGCCATAAGCAAGCCAAATTACAGAGCACATTGGTTCAAGCATAGTATCTCATATTATGTGAAACTACCTATGGATATGACTAGCTGATCTAGATATGAGTGAACTGAACTTCCTGATCTTGGAAATCTACTCCCTCAAGCCAAGCTATGTTTTCAATCACCCAACTTTTGACATTGACTATAAGCTCTGTAATGCCAGGGAACTTATGAAGTATTTTTTTTTAGATTTAGTGATGCCAGATCTGAATGCTCTTATGCTGTCACCGTGGCTCAAGCTCTTTCAATGCAGTAGAAAAGATAAGAGAAACTTAGCTGAGGAGGAAATGCATGAAGGATATTTGCACACTTAAATCTAGTAACAGCATACTGTAAGAATTTCCAATATTGTCAGAATACTTTATAAAAATGAAGTTTGACATGAGATAGGTTTCTTTTGTAATAGGCTTATACAATCCATATATATCTATGAATAGTGAGTAGAAAAATTTCTGCATGTTCTATCTGCCTGTCGCATTACTCTGTAAAAGCTCTTCAGTGACATTCAAAGATGTAATTATTGCTTTGCTGTCAAGGTCAGTGAAACCTGAGGTAATGGTTACGTAAGTGACAATCATTTAATATAATGTGGCCTACAGGGTTATGAAGAATGGTCATTCAAGGGTGTTTCTGAGATCTCATATTTGTAAGAGATTTTACTCTATTTATCTCCCCTCAACTATTTTTTTTCTGACTAATACTGGTGTGTTCCCATGGTAGTAACTATGCTTTTCAGGGTGCTTAATAATGGTCCTCTTGTGTATCTGCTCTTACTGTGCTCCACTGCCTTTGATTCATCCTGCTCTTTGCTCCCTGACAGAGGAAAAGAAAGAGAGGAGAGATGAGTGTTTTTCCTTTAAGGGGCTCAGTATACACTGCTACACCCTAATCATGGAGTGAGAAGGCTGCTTAAAATGACCCATCACTTCCTTCATCTCCTGAGCAATGAGAACCTACATCATGGTGAAAACAAAGACTGAAATAGAATCAGTGATGCCAACAGTGAAAAGAGGGAATCATGGGGCTTGCATGTTTCAATTTTCTAGACAAGCCAAAAACAAAGTAGACATTTGCTTTGCAGTCTTTTGACTTGAAGGAACCACAACAAAATGAGGAAGATGGCTCCATCATTCCATGTGTCTAAAAAATCTTAAGCTTTGGAGAAATAAGACTAGCTAAATGCCAAGTATATTTCAAAGAAAAACAGAGGTTTCATTATTTGGGAGCATCTACCAAAACAAACAAGCAAAATGAGTAATCAAAACAAGACACCCACATTTCATTTTTCCCACTTTCTCTCTGAAACTCACTGAAGACCAAAAGTATAGCAGATGTATTTGCAACTTTAGCATGTTAATGATGCATTTTACTAGATTATGGAGACTGACAAAATAGTAACTGAGGTGCTCAAAAGAGTATTTTGGCTTTGGCCTGGGGTGTTCCTGACAATACAAAGGGGAATTGAATCAATAGTATGCTTAAGCATCTTGCATTTTATACATTGCTGTAACTGGCATAAAACTGAATTTTCATTCAATTGGGCAAAACCGCACTTGTTCTATCTGAGGCATATACTGACCAATATTTAAACACAAAAGAAAAAAAAAATATTTAAAAACCCCAAAAACTGATGTGGTGACAAAGTCCCCTTTCTAGGATAAATTACTTACATATTATTTGCATGTTATATTACTTTACATTATTAATGCTTACATTATATTACTTACATATTTGATTCTAAGAAGCTAGAGTAAATGTAAATATTTGATTATATTTAAGGGTATCTTTCATGCTTAGTCCTTATCTAACTTCATTTACACTGTCAGCTGGATATAAAGATGGATTTAGTCCAGTGAAATTAGCAATATCAAAGCTTGTTCATTCTGCTTCACACAAAGGTGAGGCCCAGTAACACTTTGTGCTTGCCAGCATTATAGGTTTGCCCATTTTAACTCAGCTTTACTTTCAGTGCTTGAAATGTTGGTTCACTGCATGCAGACCAGGGTGAAAATGAGATATTGCTATGATTGCCTGTCTCAGGTCTGTGCCCTGAGTCTCATGCTATCATTAAGCTATTATACTGCTGGTGCTGAGTGGAGAAAGTAGAAATAACTCACACTGATTTTTATTGAATGGCATTTCAGAAACATAAAAAAAAATCTGACAGATTTGGCTACAGTCCAGTTTCCTCTCCAGATGTGTTTTTTGCATGCTGTTGGATGTCTCTAAGCATATAAAATAAGGAGTGGCAGCATATAGCACCTGACAGACAAAGCTTTGTTAAACAATTTAACATACTTTGTTTACAATTTAACATTGACACTCAAGAACAGGATGCAAAAGGTTGCTGGTATGATTTTAGTGTGTAAATTTATAGCTGGTGTTTTACTTTCAGTAGAGACAAACAGGAAACTGGCTGTGATGTCTAATGCACAGTTTGATCAAGTATTGGGAAAGATGACACTTCTTCCTAACTTTGTGTTGGTGAGATAGGCAATGACTTCACAGAATCACTGCAGCAAGTTGTAAATGATGTATGAAATGAGAAACCCAGCCCATGGCATAAAGCAAAATATATAGTTAGCATTGTGCAGTGGCTGTGGCACTCTGTGTTCATTGCTACAGCATTAAACTTGGTAAGTCTGATCAGAGGCACACAGAATTTTAAGGAACAAAATAAAACATGTAAATTAGTTTTTCAATTTCCTGGTTTCCCCCTGCTTTCTAAAGAAGCAATTGTCATTCTAAGCTGGTTCATGTTACATCACCTTCTAATATTCTACCTGTCTATGCTAAAGTGAAATCTATTTGGATAGTACTGGTTTTCTCTTAAGATAAGTAACAGTAATATTCCAATTCTATTAACAATAAGAAACATACATTACTTTAAAATATATCCAAAATTTTAAGACATCTATTAAGGTTATCTAAATATCTTGAAGAAGTAGACAGTAGAAGAACTAAAGTTTCAAAACTTAGTGAATTTGAAGCTAACACCAAATTGTGTGGGAGTGCTGGAGATCAGGAAGGCTCTGCAGAGGGATCTGGACAGGCTGGATCATGGGCCAAGGCCAGTGGTGGGAGGTTCAACAAGGCCAGTGCTGGCTCCTGCCCTGGGGTCACAGCAACCCCAGGCAGTGCCACAGGCTGGGGCAGAGTGGCTGCAAAGCTGCCACAGGAAAAGGAGCTGGGGGTGCTGCTGACAGCAGCTGAACATGAGCCAGCAGGGCCCAGGTGGCCAAGAAGGCCAATGGCATCCTGGCCTGGACCAGCAATGGTGTGGCCAGCAGGAGCAGGGCAGGGATTGTTCCCTGTACTCAGCACAGGTGAGGCCACACCTCAAAGCCTGTGCTCAGTTCTGGGCCTCTCACTTAATGAAAGACATGGAAGTGCTTGAGCATGTCCAGTGTCCAGAAGGGCAGTGGAGCTGTGGGCTGATAAATGGTCTGGAGGGCTATAGTCCTATAAGGAGCAGCTGAGGGACCTGCAATTTTTTTCAGATGGAGGAAAGCAGGCCGAGTGTGGATCTTACCACTCTCAACAGCTCCCTGATAGGAGGTTGTAGCCAGGTGGTACCAGACTCTTCTCCCAAGTAAATAGTGAGAGGAACAGAGAGAGTGGTAAAAGATGTGTCTTTACGGAAAGTGAAAACAAGCACTGGAACAGGCTGGTGAAGGTCGTGGTGGAGTCACCTTCCCTGGAGGTATTTCAAAGATGTGCTGACGATATGCTTAGGGACATATGTTTAGTGGGGAATTTGGCAGTGTCAGTCTTAACTATTTTTTCCAAATTAAACAATTCTGTGATTTTATTACAGAAACACAAGCATGCATTAGGTGTAGTAGGGTTGTTTTTCCTCCTTAAATCTCTTAATTATGAAGTGTTTAAAATATTTAATGAAATATTCTTTGCCATTATGCATCTCAGATTTAAAGATGTGCTAATAGACAGCATTACTTTGTGTCAGAAAATCTGATGTACATAATAATCAACATTAAAGGGTACAGCTTACCTGTACTATTGCAGAGAATTGTCTAAGCTGTGTATGCTGGGAAGAAAGCTCTAAAATGTCCCAGAGTTAGATGTCAAAATGTTCCTGTAAAGCAAGAGATGAAGAAGATAACCAAGGCTATCCCTGAAGATTAATCAAGCCCCTCAAAGCAATCAGATCTTTTTTTAAAAACATAAAATTCATTCTAGTAGGAGATTATGGGCTTTTTAAACGGCTTCCTGATATGCATTCTCTCCACATGTGTACCATTCTTCAAACAAAAACCTTTTTTACATAAAAGGGTAGATATTTAATACATGGTTTTATTTATGAGGTAGATCTTTCAAGAAATTTCAGCTATTCTGATTTTAGACAAAAAGAAATATAGAGCTGGTAACTGAAGGACTTTTTACCAGGAAAACTTAGAGAAATGAAGACAAGTCTGCTAAAAGTGCAAACACTAAGATGTTTAAATAAAGTACATTGAACATCTGTTTTTTTATTTTCACTAGTCCTTGAAAAAAAGTATTGAACTATAGCTCTCCAAAACCCCTTTACTTTTAAATGAGAGTATTTACAGAGGACTTCGTATATTGTAATTATCCACATTTACCCTCAAAATTTTTGCTTGCTTTTTTGAGTGTTCTCAGGTAGAAAGGGTTTTAAGATGGCTCTGTTATGCAACATAGCACGTAGCCAGTAGGAAATATAGGTTTGCATAACTTTTAAATTATCACCTCTGGTTTTGAGTAGCAGAAGGGTTTCTTGATATATATAAGAGTATATAGACATTAAATCCTTGAATGTCTCTATAAAGGAAGGAAGGAAGGAAGGAAGGAAGGAAGGAAGGAAGGAAGGAAGGAAGGAAGGAAGGAAGGAAGGAAGGAAGGAAGGAAGGAAGGAAGGAAGGAAGGAAGGAAGGAAGGAAGGAAGGAAGGAAGGAAGGAAGGAAGGAAGGAAGGAAGGAAGGAAGGAAGGAAGGAAGGAAGGAAGGAAGGAAGGAAGGAAGGAAGGAAGGAAGGAAGGAAGGAAGGAAGGAAGGAAGGAAGGAAGGAAGGAAGGAAGGAAGGAAGGAAGGAAGGAAGGAAGGAAGGAAGGAAGGAAGGAAGGAAGGAAGGAAGGAAGGAAGGAAGGAAGGAAGGAAGGAAGGAAGGAAGGAAGGAAGGAAGGAAGGAAGGAAGGAAGGAAGGAAGGAAGGAAGGAAGGAAGGAAGGAAGGAAGGAAGGAAGGAAGGAAGGAAGGAAGGAAGGAAGGAAGGAAGGAAGGAAGGAAGGAAGGAAGGAAGGAAGGAAGGAAGGAAGGAAGGAAGGAAGGAAGGAAGGAAGGAAGGAAGGAAGGAAGGAAGGAAGGAAGGAAGGAAGGAAGGAAGGAAGGAAGGAAGGAAGGAAGGAAGGAAGGAAGGAAGGAAGGAAGGAAGGAAGGAAGGAAGGAAGGAAGGAAGGAAGGAAGGAAGGAAGGAAGGAAGGAAGGAAGGAAGGAAGGAAGGAAGGAAGGAAGGAAGGAAGGAAGGAAGGAAGGAAGGAAGGAAGGAAGGAAGGAAGGAAGGAAGGAAGGAAGGAAGGAAGGAAGGAAGGAAGGAAGGAAGGAAGGAAGGAGTGTGAAAGGACAAGGATGTGGGCTTTTTTTTTTTCCAGAACATCTGTGAATATATTTTAATGAGACCTTCTTTGAAATATGACTACAGAGCTCCAAAACCTTCCATTTCCTGTACCCAAATTTACCTTGCACTCCTCTTAAATTCTCATTTTCCCTTTTCCATATTATTTCCACACATAGAATTCTCCAAATGCAACCAATTTTTACCTATTTAAAATTTACCTGAAGACATGTTTTGTTAAATTTATTAATTTTTAGGTTTAAAAAGAGTAACTGAAAATTAAAAGCCAATTCTTAAAGGTATTTAGTCTACTTAATTGGAACTGAAACCTAAAAATCATTACGAATAATGATAGACAAAATGAAAAAATTGCTATTTTTACAAAATACCCATAAATTTAAATACAACATTAATTATAGCACATTGCTACTCTTGTTGATGTTGTTAATAATTAATAAATATTTTATTAATATTTATTAGTATTTTTTATCTATCCAATAATTAAGAGAAAAGGAAGGAAAGGTCAAATTCTTTCAGTGTTTTTTTATTACCTTTTCACCTCAGCTCTATACCGAAAATCTGCTCATGTCACTCCCATTTCCAAACCTTATCAGAACATTCATATCAGAACAGCTGATCTATGTTTAAGATGAATCTTGAGGAAAAAGTAGCACATATTGTCAAATTTGTTTACCACTGAATCTCACAAAAAGGTCATTACACTGTCATTTACTGGGGTTAGAGTGTTTTTTATAGTAATTATTCATAATTTTCTGAAGGTGTAATTTTTTTCTTGTTGATAAGTAAAGTATTTATTTTCTGTATTTGTCTTTTTCCCTTACTAAAAACACACTTTCTGAGGGACTAAAACATATGAGGCAAAAATATTTTAAGTCAGTGACTGTTGTTCCCTGAAAAAAATACACAGACACTTCACTTTATAAATAAGGCCTTAGCAGCTCACCATCATTTGTTTCCCAGTATTTCTGTGGCAGGAACCTTCTTAAGTGACTTATTTACTAACTTGTTTGTTTCTTGTATTGTAATATTCTCTTCCTCTGAAGATTAATGTTGGAAACCATAAATATTTAACAATAAAAAACACCCTGAAAAATATTTATCTAATGCTGTCATATTCCACCTCATTCCTTTGTCTCAAGTACTGTGGAACGTATAATTCGCTGAGAAAATAAATCTTAATGAGAGTTTGGTAGTGTTATTATGTTGACACAAAGCTTTTTTCCAGAAGTCTCAGGTCTTTGTTTTGATTAGTAAAAATAAGCACTGATTTCTTAAAATATGTTTGGAACATTGAAACTTCTTTTAGGGAAAAGTTTTTGTTTTTAGATAATTTTAAAATACTTTTTAAAGTTTCTAGGTTCTTCTTGATTCCTAAGTACATTATTGCACATTTATGAACATCCTTTAATAATGGTAGTAGTAATAATAATGATAATGATAATGATGATAATGGGACTTTTGCCCATTAGTTCCTCATGTCCTGAACTCCTCTTAAAAAACTTCAAAAAGTCATTTATTTTTCTTTCATGTTAAAAAACTTCTTGGAAGCATTACAAATAAAAAAGAAAAAGTCTTTAAATCCAAAGTTCCTGTTTTGCCCATTTAAGCCAAATTAAGTCCACTCTTGCAAAATGCTGCAGATATTGTTTCTTATAATCAGTCTTACACATCTTGAGAGTTTTCAAATAAAAGGTGTAGAAATCCTAATTTTCTCTACTAAACCATAGACTGCCCATGTACCAGTGGGCCACCTAGCATCTGTATCTAGGAAAGCATTATGATAACAGATCTAAATGAATGAAATTATTCTTATATTAAGAAAGCAAATTTTACACATGATAATAGTTTCTAACATAAAAATTGGGTTTAGGATTCTCTGAGACTTCTGTAACTCACCACAGGACTTTGAGGTGAACATGGATTATAGTAGAGGAATGTTAGAAATAATACACACAGAACAGAAACAAAACCAATTATGAACTACCATACATGTAATGTAAATAGACTGAACATTTTCAACATAGTGTGTAGAGAAACAGCAAGAATGGGGAAAGCTTGCTTAACTGTCAAGAATCAAAGAGCTGAATCTATGCAGCTTAAACAGGGGCATTAAAAAGTGGTTCCTCTGTAGCTTCTATATGTCAGTTTTAAAATCCCAGAGGCTCAAAGCCATCAAACAATTTAGTTGGGAAATAGCAGGCCCATTTTAACAATCAAGGCTAATGATACACTAAAATTATTTCTGTAAGAATATTGGGGATTCCTCATAGAGAAGGTTTTAAAATAAATATTAGATGCTTTTCCAAAAGGCGTGCTTTTGCAGTGCAAAAGACACAGCAATGGTTTGAGGATGGACTGGAGGAGAGAAATTGTGTAACCCGTTACACAGTAAGTAAGAACAAGTTATGAAAATGACCTTTTCCTGATGTTCATGTAAAAGGATTGATAAATTGGTTGTTCATAAGCAATATAATTCAGTAATCGTCCTGATATTTAAAAGAAGTGAAATCTTTAGCTTTGTAAGCCTATTCAAGTATGTATCTAAAATTTGATTTCACAATCCTATTTTAATACATCATGGACATGTTAAACTGTAACAATGGAGTTTTCAGGCATGCGCACACAGAAAGTGAAGGAGTTTCTTTTACTACCATTTGTGCTAACATTTAGGTTCTCTGTTTAAATCAGAGATTTATTATATCGGAATTTTCGCATTTTTTACTTTTCATCACCTTTTCCTTCTTTCTACTTTTGTTTTTTTAAATTTTTTCTGAGGACAAAATTTTAACTTGGGTACATATGTTAACAAGTGTACACCTAAGTAAACCAAATTCTAATATTTACAATAGTGCCTTCATCCATTAAAACAAAAAGCTCCCCATGCATTGCTCTGTCTTGAAACTGTTCAGGCCTAGCAGCTGGGATTGATGAACATAAATTCTTCTTGACTGGTTGGGAGATTTTGAGTTTGAACTCAACAAAGGCAGTCTTTGAATCTAGATGTCAGTCTTGGTGACCTTATTTATAAAGAGTCTGGCAACTCTAAAGTGTAACTGGTATCTACAGTCAACAAGAACAATGTGCCACAAACCACTTCAAATTCCAGTTTTTCAAAATTCAGAGTTGTCTTCATTTAAATTAAACCAAAAATAAGTACATACATCCCTTGTCTAATTGGCTCATAACACCTCCAGAAAGTCAGAATACTTCCAGGAAGTTGATCATAATTGAGCTGGTTCTAGCATTACTGGGTTAAAACCCCTGATTTCTATATCACAGCAGTCCTCCAGTCTCATATAGCCTTTTTCTAGGCTGTTTAAATCCCTCTTCCTTCAATACTAGGAAGACATTGGTAATGGTGAAGTCCGTTATTAAATTCTGAGGCACAGTGTGATATCTCATTAGTCATTGACGGGACTGTTTTAAACTCAGCAAGCAACTTAGATGCCTGTTAAACCTTGAAACTACCACTTTTCATCATCTTCTCCAAAAACAGACTTTAAGGAACCAGAAGGTTGTTTGTGTACACACTGTAATTATTTACAGTGCATTTTATTAAATATTTGCATGATTTGCTTCTTTAAAGGAAATTATATTTATTTCAGAAATAAATATAATAAAATAAAATAGGACCCATGTACTTTAAATATTTATTAATTTTAATCTATTAAATAATAATTGAACAAGAAATTAATTGAGAATCATCCCAATTCTCAACACAACAACAATTCAGACAGCATGATAGAAATAAGAAATAACCAAAAGATAATCAGTAGAAAAATTTGGTTTATATTTTCTGTCACCTCAGATGGTTGTATGGAAATTATGTTAGAGTAAACTACAGGGGGCAGCAAATATTAACCAGATATCATATGAAAGCTAATACATTGAAGCAAGACTGTCTCAGAAGTCCTCCTAGTGCACTGTGGTGCCTCGTCTCTTGTAGATTTTGGAGATTATTTTTCAAGACTTGTTACTATACAACTGATTATAGTTAGAAACTGGTCAAATAATTATGGTTTCTGTGTATCTTTAGGCAATGAAACACAAGTCAGTACATTCTTTTCAAAGCACTTTTTTTGTCTGAAACATCTAGGCATTCTCACTTAATTGTTTCCATTCTTCCAGTAAGAGCTGTTATATTTTTTTCCCTTTTTAATACTTTTGTATCCACAAAATTTTAAATTACCTGCTATGTTTTGCCAGAGCTCAAATTTATATAGTGAAATGGTGAGTAAAGTCCAGACTATCTCTTATCTTCACTATATACTTTGTCCTCTTTAAGTGCTCTTTTCCACAGAGACTTGCTTACCTGACATGGATTATAAACTTACTATGAGTTTCCTTATTCAACAGTCTTCAAATATAAGACTGAAACTCAGACTATGGTGACGGCTTTGCAAGAAGAATCTGAATTCAATAAATCTAGGAAGACACAGCTAAATTATTTTGATATATTTAGCTCTACCTTTCTGCACTCAGATCCTTATAAATTTGAAAACACAAGGCAAAATGCTGAGGGTCTTTTGTGTATTTGTTTGCTTTGGAGGGTTTTGTTTGCTTGGGTGTTTGGGTTTTGTTTTGTTTATTTATTTGTTTGATTGGGTTTTGTGACAATTCTTGTATTCAGAAAATCCCTTCTTCAGAAGAAAAAAATAGCAAAATATAGTGATTACATTTTTTTAAATTGCATTTTTTTAAATAATATTGTGCTTCTGGACACTTGCTTCATGGTTATGGATATGCTTCCATTTTTATCTTTTTTTGTAGAACAGATTTGTCAAATACTGGACTATCCTACACATTTATGTTCTATGTGCCATAGTATTAGCAATTCTATTACTATTCTTATAGTATTTTTATTCTATTTTGAATAATTTTTAAGAATCTTTGACTTATTTTTAATTTAATCTAATCTTTTAAATTAGTATGCACCTGTCAAACTCTACTTTTGTGTCTTCTGTTCCCCTCATGTAATTTTTTTTGCGAGTATTTAAAGGAAGCAATGGTAATCACTGCTTAAAGACATGCTACAACACAGAGAGACCCAAAAATACTCCAAGACATGGATTTTATCTTGCATTTCTCATAAACACAAGTAGTCACCTCACAAACCCTTCTGCAGACTGAAAATATTGTAAACCACATCTGCATGGAACTCATCAATTAACTACATAATCATCAACTAAATGCAAATCAATACACGTAAGTCCAGAGTTGTTCAAAGATTTAAGAGAAAAATTAATCATTTTGCAAGGATAATGATTTATCATGGAGTTCTGATGAGATTGTATATCACATACACATATCCACATACATATGTTAGATGCAAGCATATATAAATTTAACAAAAAATACATTCATACACAGAAAAATTATGGAACTGATTAGGCTGTTCCTAACACTATGCCACCTCTAGAGCACAACTGGAATTGCATTTCTGGCACATGGCAGTCTAGCAGTAAGGAAGTGCCTGAAAAGCAGAGTATCAGAGATTATCCTTGGACAAAAATATCATCAAATGACAACTGAAAGAATAAGAAAATATTCTCTTTGTTGGCCTGAGCTCACCAAGGCTTCATGTCAAGGAAGAAATTTCCTCCTCCTAGGAAGAAAAAACTGTTCCACTTGGAAAAATAAACAGAGCAAAATGATACTTGACGAGAGCTGACAAACAGCAATATGCTTTGACTTAGGAAATCCAACTTTTCTATATTTTTAGAAACTCACCGTTCTCTACCTCTCTATTTTTATTCTGTTTTCAAGCTTAAATTTGCCTTGAGCATGTGTCATGAGTTTACAGAACGCAGATGACAAATCAGGCATGACCTTTCAGTTTGGAAATTAACTTTATTGGTATTTGCACAGGTGGAAGTAGCACTATATCAAAAACATACACTCCCTACAGATGATGAGCATAATCTCTGTTAATGGTATGCCAAGCTTTTTTTCTCAAAAAATCACAAGAATTTAGAAATCACAGGATGCTTTTTAAAGTGTATCTTGTTAACACAGTTTTCTGTCTCTTGCAGTGATTTGATGGGGGAGAGAGCCTGTTTGGTTGATTGGTTTGGTTGTGGGTTTTATTTTATTTTTTTTTCCCTTTTTTTTTTTTTTTTGTCTGAGTTAGTGTTTTCTCAAGCACTGTATTGAAGACGGAACTTTCTGGGTCATATCCTCACCATTCTGTAAGGCAATAAGTCATACACTTCACAAGAAACATATATGGCAGTGCTCCCAAGTATTTTATTAATATATATTTATTTATTTAAGATTATTTTAATACTACAAATGTAAAAGTTTCCCCCAAAAAACTGACTTTAGTTCTTAGAAATTTCAAGAGGTGTTTATGAACCAGAACATATATTATACTTTTCAAAATGTTTTCTTAATGCTCCTAATGCTCTAAATTTTTTTGCTGTTTCTGAACATGAATTTTTCAATATAATAACATGGCATACATACAGGAAAGATTTATTGCAGTAGATATATCAGCACATACAGCTAGCAGAAATTAATGTAATAAAGAAATCTCCAACAGACTAATTCTTACCAAAACAGAGAGTTCTGATTTTCATTTCAATTTAAAAATAAACAAGCCTTAGCAACTGGATTTTTTCCCTTCAGTATATGAGAAGTTTGACTAGCTTCAAATAAACCACTAACATTTAGTTAGAAATAAAAATAGTTGTTTGTTTGTTTGTTTGTTTGTGTTTTTTCATGATGTGGCTAGTTTTGGAGCAGATTAAACCCAGCTATACACCACTGAAATCTGCAAGGAAATATCAGACCCATAGCTTCAATTAATAACTAAAATTGTGAGATATTGTGACCTCTCTGGATATGGGAGACGTAGGAAAGTGCCAGGAACATTTAATTTGCTTTGCTGTACAAAAATCACAGAAAAAAAACTTTTCTGAACCCAAAGCCACTCCAATTCATGGAGAACAGGTGGCAAACCATTCTGGTTTGAAGACCTTAAATTCTTAGTGCTCCTTTTGACTGTGACTGGATTTATGGAGAAACATAAACTCTGAGAGAGTGCAGTCTTACTATGACTTTCAAGAGCAGAAAGACTGACTTACACCTAGAAAATATTCTGTGGAATAACTTTATTTTATGACCACTGATAACTGCAATCTGGAACACTTAAAACTGTCAAATTAAAATAATAACAACAAAATCAGAAACAAACAAACAAATGAATAAACCAAACCCAAGCCCAAACAAAATCTAGTGCAATAAACAGAGCACTTATTTAACAAAAAAGTAGAAAATGTAGTTCAAAATATGTGGGACAGAAAGTCATGCTGAAAAAGTAAACAAAAAGTTGATACACTGAATTTCGATTCAAGTTTGTTTTTATGATTACAAATTTCCAACAATTGTGTAAAAAAAAAAAAAAAAACCAAACCAAAAAAAACCAAAAACCACCAACAAACTGAAAAAACCCCTCCAGCTTTTCTTATGTTTCTTAAGCATCTAGTGTATCCTTGGCAAATAGGTAGATTCAGACAAACTGATTTTCCTAACATGAATAAACTGACCTTTAATTCCCACTTACGATTTGCATTTTGCTATTTGCATGCTCTTTACATACATTTGCATCACTTTTTCATTAATTCTTTTCTCTAACCATTGTAAAAATTTCTGATTTGTCATACTGGTATGTTCAAAAATTTTACTGCTGTCTCATCTTGAACCTTCTGTTTTCTTGCTGAGCTCTTCAAATGCCAACAATTCTCTTACTCTGTGTTAACAGTGCCTATCTAGTTACACTAGTTCAAAACAAGCTGTTTTCAAGGTGCTTTCAAGTGTTCTGATCATGCAGTTGTGAATTCATTGCTGTTGGTAGGATGAAGCTGACATATGCAAGAATCACACTTGATTTTTCTTCATTAGAATGACTTTTAATTGTCAAAATTACGGAAGAACTGGATTTCACCTCTCTATTGGAACACTACATATCTGTAATAAGCCTAACAACGCAACATTTACAAGTTCCTGCCCAGAATCACAGGAACATAGACACTCTCTGAATTTCTTCAGAGAATCACTTGTCTGATTCTTCATCCTTGAGCTGCCCAAGAAAGTAGATTCTGTCCTTGGATTTTCATATCAACCTTTTCTGTTTGTTTGTTTTTCTAATTGCATTCTGCCAATCTGCTGGTGCCACAAAAATCTGGATGTCTTTAAACTGATTGTTCTGGTCTTTGCTTGTAACTATTTATTCCTTCTTGAGATACTCTTGATACTGATGACCCAGTTAGAATATGAAAAAATTTCTGTAAATAACACTAAAGTTGGCAGTGGTCCAGTGGTATGAAAAAAAAAAAAAGAGCAACATTAAAACATTAATGAATTGGTTAATCCAAACAAACTAGCACCTTCCACTCCCATAATTACATTTGTGACTGGAAATCATAGTTCTTGAAGTACTTCCTCAGGATGACTGGAGTCTCTGACTAGGGCTATTACAGAGACCTTCATTCCTTGAAAAGAGAGAGTAAATGACGACAAGAGAAAGTTGTCATCCTTCAAAATAAGCAACAATATATGTACACATATATTTATACCTGTATTTCTCAGTGACTTGCTGGCAGCAGAAGAGAAATACTAAAATACTAAATAATATTAAATAATTCTACCTTCTCTTCAGGACTTTGTATGCTTATGATTCGAAATAATTTTTTTAATTTTCTTCAACAACTACCAATGCAGCAATACATAATTTTCTTTTATTTCAGTATTTCCTTCATCCCTATTTTCTTTGATCACACAGATAGAGCCCAGATATTTCCAGCTTTCTGCTCCAAATTCAACTCTATGGGGACATTCACATAAAATTTTTCTATCATAAAATTATGGTTTGACAATTACAAGCAACCAAATTGTTTCTCTTGCCTATAATGAAGGACAAAAGCTAGGTATATTGAAGCAATAGATATACTGACGTATATAATTTTGTGATGACTGTGTCTTAACTAAACCTTTTGAAATTACAGAATTGCATAGAATATAATTTCTTCTTCAAGAAGAGCTGAACAAAATATACCCTTGTCACTTGCACTAATTCTTACAGTGAACAAAGAATTCATAGAGGAGTTTAGACTTTGTCAGAGTAAATTTTATTGTCAGCTGTTTTTCTGGCCTTCATACCTCTTTTTTTTTTTCTACGAGAAGGTAGCAATGCTTTCTGCAAGCACAAGGCATCACTCAAGAAAGTCGTCCAGATACTACAGCAATCAAAGCACACAAAACTTTTATGCTTCTACACAAGTTTTGCAGGACCTGACAAAGAAAAAACTGACACTTCTCTCATTTACCCAGAGCACACTTTAAATATGTCTTTGCATTTGTTGAATAATTGTGATAAATGGCAAATGTGATGTACATCTAGAAAGAGATAATGTGCATTTGAGACAGAGATAATTTAGCAACTGCCCAGTATTGGTAATGATAAGATAGTAGTTCTTCATTAAGCAGTTCTTTAGTATACAAAATACTTAATTCCATGTTTTTCTGTGTTTTAAGGAAGGGCAGATGTTTTAGGAGTGCTGTCCTGTTGCTAGAAGGCCATTATTAGCAGCAGATTTCTTAACAGAATAAATCCTTACACAAAAACAAGTAGGTAGTGTAAGCAAATGCCCCCATCCTATCACATTAAATATCATCCTCTCCTGTACTTACTTGCAAACTCATAGATACCCTGAGGTATCTAATAGATGATCAAATAGGAACTTTGACTCTGTTGTAATTTCTTCAGGATACTTTAAATCACAGAACTGTAGAATGGTTCTACAGTTCTAGGTACCTCTAGAGGTACCTCTCAGCCTTCTGGGAGGTACCGCTAGAGGCGACTTTGAACACCCTTCTCAGCTCAAGCAGGGTCATCTATTGCTGAAGTGAATCACCTATGTTATAATTTCTCCTAGAAAACCTCTACATCAAGGGAGACCTTGCACTAAAATATCTGAGTGCCCTAACCTTCTAAGTAGAGCCCAAAATGAGTTCTGCTTATAGAAGCTTTGACATAACATGAACATGCCTGAGTTTTGCTGGTGTAATTCAGGTAGATTCATCAATAAACTCCATTAATGTTTCTTTCTGTACTTATAATTTACTTACAGTACATATATGCTAAGTAATGGGAAAAGGCAAGATGCCATGGAATGTTTTGGTTTAGACTTGTCAGTATTAGTACTACTTTTGACTTTTACATGGAACTTTAACTGTAACAGTAGTTCTTGCACAGCTAAGATTTTGCTCAATATTAATCACAGTTTTAAAATGCACTTTGTACCATACCACTGCATTATAGGAGAGAAAATACAACTAATGGATGTCTACTGATCACCTTGGCAGGCGGAAAAATGAAACTGTGTAAAGAGAACTGACTGGAGAAATTCCTGATATACATTTAATTTCTGAAGCATTTTGCACTAGTAACTCTGAATAATCATAAATATTACCATTAGGTCTCAGCCTGATAGCCTAAAAGGCAGACTAAATCAGAGATTACTCTGGAATATGGATTTCTTACCACTCAATAAATTGTAGAGCTGTGAGGGCTGAAGAATTTCCTTTAATTAAAGGCACCTCCTACATCCTTCCTCTACCCACAACACCTCAACTCTAATATAGTCTGGAACACAAAAGCAAAATAAATCTCTGGTCTAGATTCTGAAAACACAGGAGATTTTAGGCTGTGATCTTCAAAGACCTTTGTTTGAACACAAAGTTATAATCTTCCCTCTAATTAAAATCTTCATTTTTTGTTCATAATTAACCATTGTGCCTACTTTAGAGATAGTTCAGGTATCTAAGAAATTGTTAATGTAAATAGTGCTATTCAAATATTTTAACTCACTCCAGGTCAAGTGTAAAAAGTCTGGTCAGTCTAGACAGAGGTCTGTGCTTATTTCCAAAATTTATAGGGTAAGAACATCTAAAAAACTTTGAGATCAAACTGATGATGGTACTGAATAGAATTTTAATTGCTTTCTTATGTGGCATCATATGCTACTTTATTTTGTAATCATACACATTTCAACAAAAGGGCAATGTTGCAATATTCTAAAGGAGATGCTTATGACCTTTTTTTTAAGAAATGAGTAGATGTAAGAATTCACTATGTGGTTTAGCATGCATGGCAGTGTTCAGTCGAAGTTTGGACTTGATGATCTTGGTGATGACTTGATGACTTCACTTTTCCAAACTTAATGATTCTATGATTCAATAAATATCATTATTGTTAGGTCATAAATAAGCAATTTAACTCTTAAGTTTATAAATTGGATTATTATATAATGAAGTGTAAAAAAAAAGTATACACTAAGATACAATATTACCACATTTTATTTGTGTAATATGATCCAACAAAATATATAGGACAATTTACAGTGGTCACAAAGCAATTTTGATATAGAATTAGGCTAAGAGCTCTGTTTTTCCAAATTTTTTAGTGAAGTATGAGAACAAAGAGTCCTGGACTACCTTGTTGGTTGGAGATTAGGAGTCTCTAAAGATATTTGAATGAGCTATCTATAGCACAAATGAATTTACTTATGTTAATCATGCTTGGATCTCTGAAACAGAGACAAAATTTGCATTATTCATTTTATTCCTGATTTGGTAATTACAAATAACTTACATATATCCAGAAAACATATTTGCAGAAACATGGTTTTGAACTAGACTGTGTTAACATGGTAGTTATACCCATTTTGTTTTGATATTAACCTCTGGGAAAGAACAGCTATTTATTAATTTGTCATTGCTTTATTTTTGTTTTTTCCAATCAATGAGCAGCACACAATATACCAAGTTATCTTTGCAAGTGAGTTTCCTCGATTTAAATAGATACCATTTATTAACTTAGAATGATAAACTAGTGAATGCTTCATGCCTATATGCTCTGTCAATAGCAAATAATGAAATCTTTAACCAGGACAACTGACAAAGCTCCAAACTCTTGAGAAGACACTGCAGTTCTATTACTATCCTTGAACACTCACTGCAAAGGGAGACTAAAATTAAGATTTGCAAATGCAAAATGAGTCCCCTATTTAAAGTTTTCCTCTTCAAAGATTTAACCTTTTTTTTCCACCTTTAAATGCACTAGGAATTTTCTGAATGTAGTCCCTTATGTTGACTAACCAGGCCCCATGAATTTCCCAGACCACTCAGATTTCCACTGTGGCTTTGCGTGGAGAGTTGAATCACACTGCTGTATCATAACGAGAAGAAAGCAATTTATATACAGGAAAGGGGAGTGGATACTATGTAAGTAATGAGGAGATGGAAATTGCTCAGGTTTTAGCAGCTAGCTCAGGGAATATCATCACCCAGTGTTTCTTTAGATGTTTTTAACTTGGTGACAGTATTCAGGATATTTTTGGAATAAATTCAGTTCTTATAAAATTATACTTTTCATAGGCCTTTTTAAAAGTTTCAGCAGACTAATTCAGCCTTTAGAGGGAAATATAACTACACTTCTTACGTCTCATTTTCTGCAAACACTTATACAAGCACATTACTTTAAATAGAAGAATCACCTCATTTAGTATAGTATGTATATAAGAGTATGCTCACAAATAAGCTATATGTAGGCACTGGCATCAGTCTTTGTCTATATAACCTATTTGGTACCTATTACATGGATTTACAGTATCACATATGATACTAAAAAACACAGGGAGAGGATAATACAAAACTGCATGATCAGCTACATATTTAAACCATGTATTTCCACTGTCCATGCACAACTGAGTAAAAAAAATATTCCATTTTGAATTCTCTGAATTCTTTTCACTTTTGTTTTCTTCAGTTTTGAATATTAGAATGAAATGGTACAGTAACTACACAGGTTGCAATGTAAAGCCTTTCAAAACTTCACTGGGGAAGTATATTCTGATACCCACAAGATACAAGGTCCTTGTAAATAACGAAAAGCACAGATCATTAACATAGCCCAATCTGAATCATTAGGTAAAAAGTAAAAAAGCAAAGTAAAGTAAGAACACATAAAGGTTTAAGACAAACCAAATGCAGGACTGAAGCAGAAATGTAGGCCATTCTCACATGATTAGTCAACTTTCTTTTGTGAAACATGTCTCATAAATATTTAGCAGAGTCATACACAAGTTTAACAACAGGTAAATTATAGATTCTGCACCTCGGATGGGACAACCTTGGTTGCATTAACAGACTGGGGAATGAGAAGCTGGAGAGCAACACTGCAAAAAGAGACCTGGGGATCATAGTCTGTGGCAAGTTGAACATGGTCAGCAGTGCCCTGACAACCAGGATAGCCAGCCGTGTCCTGGGGGCATCAGGGACAGCATGGCCAGCTGGGCAAGGGAGGGATTGTCCTGCTCTGCTCTGAGCTAGGGCAGCCTCACCTTGAGTGCTGGGGGCAGTTCTGGGTGCCACAATAATAGAGAACATCTAAAGGAGGGCCACAAGGATTATGAAGCGATTGGAAGGGAAGCTGTATGACGAGTGGCTGAGGTCACTTGAGGTCTGTTCAGCCTGAAGGACACTGACCTCATTGAGATCTTCTATATTCTTTTTGGAAATGAAGAGGCAGACACTGATCTTTTCAGTCTTGTGACCAATGACAGGACTCAAGGAAACAGCTTGAAAATTAATCAAGTTCAGATAATTGAAAAAAGTTTTTCTCTCAGCTCCCCAGGGAAGCGGTCCCACCACCAGCCTGACAGAGTTCAAGCAGCATTTGCACAATGCTCTTGGGCACATGTGACTCTTGGGGATGGTGCTGTGCAGGTCCAAGAGGTGGTGATCCCGATGAGTCCCTTCCAATTCAGCATATTATATGACACTACAATTCTATTACTTATTTGGTGGCTTGCTACATCATATGATTCTAGTAAGTGAAAACAATCTTTGCAACTTCCTGTTATGTTCAAAATTCTTCCTTTTGCTTTATTCTTCTTTGAAATTATATGATCACTTATAAACATGTCTCAGTTGTTGCAGTTTGGTATATCCATGTGCTTCCCATCACTTAGGCCTACTGGAGTAGGAGGACGAGGCATGTCTTACCACCATATGGCCTTACCAATCTCAACAATTACCTGAAGGGAGGTGGTAACCAGGCAGGGGTCAATCTTCTCTCCCAGCAATAGAACAAGAGGACACAGTCTTATGCTGTTCCAGGGGACATTTTTGTTGGACATTAGGAAGTTCTTCACACAGAGGGTGACTGGGCATTAGAATGGGCTGCCCAGGGAGGTGGTGCAGTCACTGTCCATGGAGGTGTTTAAGAAAAGACTGTATGTGGCACTTGGTGCTATGGTTTAGTTTACAAGGTGGTGTTAGGTTGGATGATTTCAAAGGTCTTTTCCAACCTAGCTGATTCTGGGATTCTGTCTCTTTCCGCTGAAGGCATGTTTTCTTTATTCTACTTAGTATCAGCAAAATAAAGAGGCTAAAATATTTGTTAAGCTTTGAGGAACAGCAGCCTGGTAGTAATAAACAAAGGACCAACTACAGTGGTGTTTATACACTTTGGTAACTGACACTGGGTTGATGAGCCAGTAGAAATATCTACCAACATTTTTCCTTTTGTTTTTTTCCTTCATTTGTGTTTTTCTAAATACAGTCTTGCTGTTCTTTCTCTCTGTTGCTTGAAGACTTATCAAGTAAACTAATAATTTTTGCTGAACAAAAAACATTCAAGTTTCAGTTTTATTTTAATTTTAACTAGAAAACAAATTTTCTTTCCCTGATTTCTTCTTAGTGAAATCATACATAAATTAATTTCAGAACTTGCACTTCCTTGTGTCCAGAAAAGAAGTACAAATCCTTTTAAAAAACTCTATGTGAAAGTGTCCCAACTAAAAGTACTTTATCCCATCACAAGTTTGTCCTGTTCTTTTCTATACTCTCTTTAGAAAAGGGGCCTTGTGCATGTGTGTGTACGCATCTGCATAAAGAAAGACAAATCATGTGATGGAATGAGATAGTGCTTTGCCTCTCGACAGCAAACTTTATTGCTTCAGATCATATTGATAGTACTTGGTACATTGTTGAATCTGATGAAAGCATAATTACAGGAAGAAATCTCCATTATCACTGTTATCAATGCATTTTGCCACCTTGGAAATCAGCATGCAAAGAAAAAAGATTACAGTATTCTTTCAAGTTACACCTTTAAAATAGTCTCTGCTCAAGCAAGTCTACAAAACCAGCTGCTGCTTACTGCAGAGTCTGCAGGGGCAAACTGTTATAAATGCCCTGAGATTTGGCATGCTATTTACACAGAATTAGACAAATCCTGAGATTTCTACCTCCTTAATTATGTGAAAAGATGGGACAATCATATCAGTGTCATTAAAATTAATCTTTCTGATCTCAAGATCATTGCTGTTCTTGAAAGGACAGGTAATGCCATCTACTACTGCTCATGAAGGCCCCCAATATGACATATTTGTGACCTATTTGTTAGTCAGAAACAGATTAAGACTCTTCTCTTTCCTTTGGTGTTCCACATCCTCAAAATCCTTCAGAAAAGCAGCTTCCAAATTTTAGCTGTAAGTCACCTCCTTCTGAGATAAATTTACACCTTATAGAACCAAAATGAATTGGATGTAGGCAGGGAGAAGTGGAGAAATGTATAACCAACCAAGCATTCAGGTACTGAATGCTGTATCAAGAAGAAACATTCAGTGTGATACCCTGTGTTCAGAACTGCTGCCTGCCTCAGTGCCTCCAGCTTCTGAAGGATATTCTCTAGAAGAGTGTACATACTGGATGCAATAAAACAATATATAACTGTTGTACAGTACTTTGCTACAACCTCCTCAATGTGTTGAGCAAGAATTTACTGACCTGTCTGGGATCTCAAAAAATACAGATTAGGAAATATCATGTACTCCCCCTGTTCCCTATTACATACATAAGCACAAGTGTACTTCTGGAATGGAAAGTGGAAAAATTTGGGGCTGGAAAAGGCTTATGACAGATGCATTTAAGAGAGAGACTAAGGTAGATCTGAAAAAAAAAAATGAAATTAATGAAAGAGGAAACAAATGAAAGGGTAACCCAGGGTCTTGTAATGCCAGGGAAGCTGACATTTGAGAAAGCATAGATTTAAAGAAAAGAATGTACAGTCACTTGCCAGAGAGAAGGGAGGCATTAGAAGATGAAAGAAGTAGATGATTCTGAAAAGACACTGTATGTGATTGGTTGTAACAGAATGTAAAGCTTCACTGGGAGCAAAGAAACATTTATTTTGCAAAATCAGATTTCACAGAAACAAATACAGAAGAGGGAAATAAAAGGAAGTCTGAAGAAGTCTTCTATTACTTTTTTTTAAGCATATGTACCTGCAACCCGAATATGCAGAACCTACTTTAGATTAAAAACATGAAACATCTTGCTATCATTCCACAAACACTGGAGTTGGATTTTATTGCCCCTATTCTGTCCTTTGTGCCTTCTCAGAGAAAGAACCAAATGAGAAAACACCAGCATGTGAGTTTGATTGCCACCAGTTCATGTTTGTGATAGCTTGTGTCTATTAAAAAAAAATACATGGAGGTCATTGAAATATATTTGCATCAAAGAAAAAGGTGTCTGCTGAAGTTCATAATGAATAGGTTGTCCTTTTTATAACAGAACTTTGAAAATCTTTTTTTCTGTTGTTGAGAAAAACCCCTTGTGACTAATATGTGATTTCCCTCACCGGGTTAGTCTAATGTATGAAAGTGCTTTTCAACATTGAAAGAAAAAGAACTTGGCATCCAAGCTTGTTAATAACCTGGATTCAATACAACAGATTTAATCTTTCCATTCCTTTTTCACTATAAGTTATTTGGCTAAAATATAGATTTTTTTTCTCATGGTCCTAATTTCTGTTTTAATTGAATTGCTGAGAATGAAAATGATTAGAGAATGTTGTGTGGTGAACAGATTTGTTTGGATAATGTGGTTTTAACACCTCTTGTTCTGCCCAAAATACACAGTCTTCCGTAAAAGTATGTGGTAATGCACAGTTTCTATACTACATTCTGCAACTGTAAATGTTCACTGGGCTTGCATTTAGTGATTAATAAATGGGATGGAAGGAAAGCTAAACTGAAACAATGAAAAGGCAATATAAACAGAATGATTATAAGCAAAATATTTTTGCCGTTCCAGTAAAAATTCAATGATTTGTTTACATAAGGTCAGTCAAAACCATGATGTAAAAATGTTTCCTCCTGAGATCAGAATTCACAGAATTTGAAATACTTTATATATAAAACTGAAAATAAGGTGAATAAAATGCTTATGAAAAGTGGTCAATTAGTAAGACTCAGACTTTAGGCTAATACTAAATACTTCAGGATGTTTTATCTAGATTGACCTGCCATTAAACTTGCAGCTTCCTCTGGAGCAACTGCATTAAGAAATGAGAGAATAATTTGATTTTCCTTAAATTCCTGTACTTAAACATAATTATAAAATATGACACCATTTTTTGTAATGGGGACACTTACCCACTAGTCATATTTTTATATATTTAAATATATATTTTTAATTAGAAAATTTTCTATATTTTTAATTAGAAAACACATTATCTGAAATTAATGGGAGTTATGTTGAGGGAAAAAAATTACTGTCTTTGTATTCAGATCTGAATTAAACAGATTCAATTGAAGAGGTTTAAACTTGGCTGTCCAAGTTTACTTGAAGCCAAGAAAGAGCATGACAGGGTCTTCTCTAGCAAATAAATATTCTGCTTTTAGTACTATTGATATTTAACTAAGCTGTTTTTGAAATACTTATGGGCCCACAACAAATATTAACTGTAAGGTACTTTAAGAGAGAGATGCTGAAAAGAATTTTATATTTTTATTTTCCCTTTTCCCACTCTATCTTGCACAATTTGCAAGAAATAGTCCCACAGAATGCAAATCCAGCATTCTCTGGGACAATACATTTCTTGCCTCCCAGTGCTTGCTTATGCCCCTTGATTTACCAGTACAAAAGGAGACAACATGAAAGGAATGGAGAAGCACTCTCCCCTAATGACTAAGCAGCTTCTCCCAAAACACCCCTATATTCAAGAAGCAAAAGGTTCAAGTTTGGGAAATAAACTAAGACTTTTCATTTTCCTCCCTCTACCCCCTTTTCAGTGCCCTGACAGCACAGCACTGCCGTATAAGATGTGTCTGGCACCTCCTTGATGTTTTGCAGGAGGGAACATTCAGATTAATGAGACTTCACTTTGACCAGTTGTTGTTAGTTTGTGAAATCCTCAGTTTTGTAGGAAGCATTTCTGGATACTTTTCCTATAAAAGAAGAAACTGACCGACAGTGAATGTCTCCTTAGAAACCAGAAGTCAGTGTTCAAGTGAAGAGTAACAAATTTTCCATTTCTGTGAATCAGTTATGGTATTAGTATCTTCCTCTTGTTCCTGAGTTTTAAAGTAGGTGAATTCTACTACTTATCAGTATTTACATCAAGAAGTGTATCAAGATTTAGATCAAGCAGTGTTATACAGACAGAGACTCTGACCTATGGGTGCAAATTAGTGCCTTTAGTCTCTCTAATGGATGTTGAGGAACCATTAAATGATCACACACACTAAGTAATGTATGAGGTCTAATTTTTGGTTTATTGTTGCAAAAGATTCAAACTAACAAGCTGTTGTTTGGCAATTAGTTTTCCTTTATTGGATTCCATTTTCCTCTGCTGAAATTAGAGAATATTTCTGACATTCTAGACCTGGCTTCCTTCTGCTGTCCTTGAAATGTAGTGGTACTCTCTACATTTTGAATCCAGGAAAAAAAAACAAAAAAAACAAAAAAAAAAAAAAAAAAAAACACAAAAAAACAACACCCAAAACCCAAAAAACAACAACAACAAAAAAACCCAAACAAAAAAAAAAAAACCAAAAAAACCCCAAAAAAAACCACAAACCAAAACAAAAACAAAAACAAAAACCAACCCAAAAACTCAGTCTACTGCACCATATTCAAAATGACGACAAATCTTGAAATAGACCTCATGCACCTGTGTGCCTACATATATTTTATATGTGTGTTTATGTATATATATCTATACATATATAGAGGGAGATATATAGATATATAGATACATAGATATAGAGATACATAGATATATAGATATATAGATATACTGAGGTGGGGCCAGGGGGGCATGATTTTTAAGAACAATACCACCACACTGTATTGTGTATTCTAAGTATTTTCTTTCTGAATAGTTAGCAGAGTTCTCACTCCATCTGAGATACTCCCAATAGTACAGAAATAAAAGACAAATCTTCTATCTACAAATCTTATTTACAGCTTTCCCTACACAAGCTGCTGTTTATTTTCAGTTTGTGGCACACATTCTAGTGTGGTTTGACAAAGCTAATCCTGCTTCATCATCTCCAAGCCCCTGGAGATTTCCATTTGCTCTCTGATTAATTACTGGCCTCTTGCTCTTTCCACTTAAAAAAACACCCAAAAAGCCCCCAAAACCCAACCAAAAAAGTCTCAAAGAGCTAGTATAACAAATTATTCCCTGACGAGCAGAAACAATTAAGCCTAATTTGCTTTGAGTTAATGTGCTACATCACCTTATTCCACCACCATGCTATTTTGGGTCTATGCTAGACCTATGGTTTAGGTCTGTGGTTCAGTCACACCAATTAATAAGCTGGGACAAGTGTGAGAACCAGCTTGCACGTCTCCCTCCTCTTTCTAACATCTACTTCCACAGAGGAAAAATTAGAACAGGTCTTAAGACCTGTAGGATAAGAGACCTGAATGCCTTGCAAGGGACTTGAAATGTGCTGGCACACGCAGAAGTTGTTTGGGTACCAGGTGCATCACACAAGTGTATAAAGCCTCATTTCCTTCAGGCAGTGTGGAAAAAAATAGCAGATGTGGCAAAAATGGTCATAAAGGGCTGCACTGAAAATCACTTTTCTCTCCATACTTTTGTCTCTTAACTACTGAAGTTTAGTGAGTTAGAAACATATGAATCAAAAATGTTTACAAAATAAAGACAGTGTCTAGTGAGATACTAAATCAGGACTTAAAAGATGTGTACACAAATTGAATTAGCAGAACAATTTTTGCATAGAGATAACATGTGTTTACTTTTCTAGTAGTGTTTTATTAACCTTAACAATAGGAGCCTAAAGTGTCTGCACTCTAAAAATGAGAATTTTCAAGTATCAGTACGGCAACTCAGGAACATTTCTCATAACCATTTTGTAAGCCAATGCCTAAAATATGTATTAATGCAGTTTTGTGACAAATCACCTGTTAGATTTCAGCCGACAGCTTGCCATACGTTAATCATAAATAACTGTAAAATACAGCTATCATAACGTATTATGGAAGAAAAGGGAGAAACTATAGAGCAACCTTTCTGATACACCTTGCCTACTCCCCCTCGCCTTCCTGATTTTGCTGTGTACTGACCCAATGGCCACTGGTTCCAGTTGTTAATGGAATATCCTACTGTGTTAAAGAGCTTTCTGGGATGCTATTTATCAGGAATGCAAGCAACAATACAAGGCAGAACAGATGAAAGGAAAATAACACTCCCCACTATGAACAGAGTACTATTTAATACATTAAATTCATGAGACTGAGACACGAAGGCCTAAGGTTGGGCTTTTGAAGAGCTATGGTAGAAGTTACTCAAGAGCATGGTCACAGGTAAGTATTCAGATGAACAGCAGGCAACTCATTTTGCTACCTCCTTTGCTACAATTTTTGAGATTTAAACCTGCACTCATAGCTTGCATTTCACATAAGATTTTCACTGCTGGTGTGCAGCCTCCATGAGAAGCCTGAAAACAGCTGCATGAGCAGGAAGAATGAGAATTAAACAGTTAATCTGGAATGACATGAGAAAGATTTATATTGTTTTGAAAACCTCAAAGGGAATACATGATATTTATTTCCAAATTTAAAAATCTTCCTTTCACCCCAAAACCCCCAGCAAAAAACCAAAAAAACCCTCATCAATATTTCTAAGTCTAGTTTAAGTACTATCTTAGAGATCATTAAGTATTTCACATGAAACATTTCAAAGTTTAAACAGTGTGTAGATGTATTTCCAGTTCAGTGCTGTACTAACCATAGAGTAATGTACTGCTGCAATCTTGGCAGAAATACAACACCAGTATAGAATGCTGTGTTTGAATCAAGTTTGAGGGAAAAAAATCTACCTTAATGAGTAGTTTGTAAGACATGAATTAAGCCTTTTGTTGTGTTATTTGCTCTTAGAAGGAAAGGAATGTTAGAGGAGTAATAACAAACCACATATATAGGTTAATGTATGTGTGTGTGTACACTACTATTTTAAATACAAAATTTATGCTACTGATAACAAAAGTTGATATGCAATACATCAGCAGAAATATACAGTGTTTTAATGATTCTTCATTAACTTAGGGTAATTTCTTATCTGGTTTTTTTTAGCATCACTACAAAACATAATCTTTTAAATAATGAAATCTCGTTTTAATATTTCTATTAAAAGATATGTATTTATTCCTAATGTGATGCATTTATTTCTGACTGACTGAACTAAAGGAAGAGCTACACAACATGCTAATGACTCTAAAAAAAAAAGCAAAGCTAAATGTAGTCCTCAAACCTGACATCCATGTTGTGATACCATATTAAAAATACAAAATACATTAGTTTATTGCTCAATTCTTCAATGTCATGCAAGGATCACAGCATGAAGAGCAGTAAGACAGCTCAGTTACTCATAAGAACTTCTGGGACATAGCATTAAAAACTAAAATGTCTATTTTGTGTTGCCATTTCAAAGCAAATTCAGCCTTGAAGCCATTTCAGTCAAGGGGGCAAAGGTGATGATTTAAGGCTTCCTTTCTTTACCAACATTTATTGCAAAAAAGACCAAATAGCATTTTGCTCAGCTTTTGATTTCTGTTGTACTTTGAAGACACTGTTGCTTGTTGAAAAGCTAGTCTTTTACGGAATAGTTAGTTTTGACAAGATAAAAAGTAATCATCTGTGCCACATTTCATACATTTACCTTTTCATACAAAGTAATTATTGTACAAGGTTACTTGGTATTTTGAAAGATACTATTTGGAAAGCATTAGTGTTCTTTTAAGTGTGAGATTATTTGGGTGACCATTTTTCACGGTGTAACTGGCAGCATCAGAAGAAGACAGCAATTTATAGGACTTGTGGAGAACAAAGTTTATTTTCACTTTTGTCAGCCTTCATGCTGGCAGCACTAGCTTCCAGAGGATGATAAAACACAATTATAGAAAACACCCAAATCATTCTCCTCTGCAGAAAAGGAGCAATGACCTGCAATGAGCTTAGCGGGTGCCAACAAGGCTGACTTCAGAATCAGGCGCTGCACGGCTCGATGGGGCTGCAGCCAGCCGCTATGGAACTCCAGACGAGGGACACCCCTGCGGCCAACAGGGCACCCGCAGCTTCGTCCCACCATTCCTATTCCAGGAACGCCAACCTTTTCAGCATCAGTATTAATGGGCAGCCGCCACCACAATGCCTGACTGGCACTTACTGCGTTTCTACCAACACTTCAGCCCCATTTTACACAGCGTGACCGGTGTCACAGGGGGTGACTCTTCCAGGCTTCCAAAGACGCCTAGAAGCTTACAGTGAGGTTTTCCAAAGCACTCTTCACCTAAATCCTACTATTTCCACCTACGTGCCTTCTCTGCAGGGGACTGGACAAAAGATTAAGAAGAGTCGGGATGGACCCTGCTCTAGCCCAATGTTATGCCACCGACTGTGCCAAACAACACGTGGTGTCACGCAGCATGGAACCTGGCCATTCTGCAGGAAAAAAAAAAAAAAAATCTGAGATTTGTCGCACGCGAAGATGACTACTACTAAAATATCGCTCCACCACACTGTCGCTCTGGGACACCTCTCGCGGACCGGCAGGTCCGCTACAGCCCCCGTCGGTTTAACCATCTGCCCGCGAAGGCGCGCCCCAAGCGGCGGGCGCAGGCCGCCGGCCCGGGCAAGTTCCGCGGCCCGGGCCGCCGCCCCGCCGCGCTGCCCCCCGCCCCGCTCCCGGTGACGTCACCGCCCCGCCCCCAGCGCCCGGCGGCGCGCGGGTGTGCGTGCGGCGCGCGGCTCCGGTGCCCGGCCGGCGCGCGGCCCGGGATGGGGCGGGCGCTGCCGGGATCGCCGCCGCGTGCCCCCCCACCCTGCCCGCACACGCACAGGCGCGGACATCGGCGGCAGGCTCTTCCCTGCTGTTGGGGCCGTACGGATCCTGTGATCCACGCAGCCTAAGAGGATTAAAAAAGAATAATCACAAAAACCCCACAACCCACAAAAAAGCAAAAGCACACACACAAACACAAAAGCGCAAACAGCCATCCAGCCCGTGCAACCCAAAGCCCACAACGAACCTACGAAACGGGAGAGCGTCGTCTCTACCGGTGCCCCCACGGCGTCCCCTCCTTCCTCAGAGGAGCGAAGCGGAGTGGTGGGGGAGGGTTTTTCACGTTTCGACTCTCGGGGACTGTTTCTGGGATTTTTTTCCCGTGTCTGCCCTCACCACCCCGCCCGCCCTGTGCCCTCTTCGCTCGCTTTTGTTTGCACTGCACTTTTTGTATTTGTAGCAAGGGGGGCGGGAGAGTGGGTGGGAGACCTCGCTTTTATTTGTAGCAAAAGAATCGCTTAGAAAAGACGAAGGAAGAAAAGAAAAGAAAAGGAGGAAGGAGAAAAAAAAGAGTGAAGGGGGAAGGAAGAAGGAGAGGGAGAGAGGGAGAGAGAGGGAGGAGGAGGAGGAGGAGGAGGGGAAACGGAGCAGCTAGCTGGGGAACAGAGAGCGCGCCCGGGAGCAGCAGCAGCCGCCGCAGGAAGGAGAAGAGGAGAAGAGCGGAGCAGAGCGGAGCAGAGCAGCGCGGAGGAGAGGCGGCGCTGGCAAGAGGAGGCAGGCGGGGACCTGGCTCTTCTGGATGCTGGATTTTCGGACTCTCGTTGACTCTTTCCTGCTCCCCGGCGCCGCACTGTGAGAGACACGCACGAGCGTCAGGCAGCAGCGGCGGGGCTTCGCTCGTAGCTGCTGCTGCTGCAGCGGGGCTCGGATTAAATTGGCCGCCCCGGAGCCGACCGGGAGCGGCGGGAGGAGGTGGCGGCGGCGGAGGCGGCGGGAAGCAGCGGCAGGCGGGCGGGCAGCGGCGAAGGCTGCTGCTGGGACCGGGGGAGCCAGCATGACCAGGTAACTGCCCCGCTCCTGACCCATTTTTCCTCCGCCGCCGCTCCCTCTTTGCCGCCTCTTTAGGCGCGCTTGTGTGTGTGAGCACAGAAGTGTGCCTGTGTGTGCGTGCGCGTAGCCCGCACACATGTCCCTCACGCACAACTCTCCGTGGGTGCCCCAGGGCTTCCCCCCAGCAGCTTCCAGCCCGCTCCCCGCGCCTTCCCGCCGGGTCTCAGCCTGGCGGCGAGGCCTGTTCGGGGAGTGAGGGGAGCTGCGGTACGGGGACGGGGGATGGGGCAGGGAGAGGGCGATTGATGGATCGGAGTCGACGTTTCCACTGAGTGCCGCTGTGCGCGGGCGGGGAGAGGGGAGTACGGTAATTACACACTGTCTGTTTGCTTTGGCAAACGAATTATTAATATTAATTATTTTGTTTATTCTAACGGGTTCGGAGATGGGGGAAGGTAGCGGGGGTGAGAGACCAGGCATCTGCCGCTGGAGACGGGGCTTGGGGGTGAGCGGCAGTAGGGACCCCGGGCGCCGGTCCGAGCACGGCTCCCTCCTCCTTCTCCTCCTCCTCCTCCTTCTCCTCGTTCTCCTCCTCCTCCTCCTCCTCCCCCTGCTGTCTCTCGGCGGAGCGGGGAGGCACGGAGATGCGAAGATTTTCTCAGGTTAGGCTTTTAATTTCTTTGTTTACTCCCGCGAAGCCACTTGAAAGGAAGCACATCGGGCTGGAAACTCAGTTTTCGGAGCGCTTGCAAAGGGGTTCTTGAATTTGTTCAGCAAACTTAGCAGCACCCTCTGCGCCGTCTGCCCGTGCAAGGAGGCACTCCTTGCTGCTGCAACCGGGCTCTCCCAGGCTGTTGTTTCCTTTAACAGTTGTTTTCTTGCACGGGATCCCCTATTTTGCCTGTTGTCTATGCCCTCATTTCTCGACAGAACGGTATTCTTTCAATTTTGAGTGATTACCACTCAGCTTTGCATGTATGGCTTTTGAATGCCTGCTTCTCCTTGTTACTTCTCCAGAACTGCTATCATGCATATTTTATTCTTTTGCCTGGCCTTTTTACAATTACTGCCTCGTGTAAGGATGGCAGCTGCCATACCATGATTTCGATGTCCATATTCCCAGTTTTGACACACGGAGAAGGGTTAATTTATTTACAAAGAATAGTCAGGGTTTTATGTGTTCCTTCACTTGTCGCCTGAGATGGCGTTACATTGGGGATAAGTCTGTAGATGCTGATTTACTTTCGAGTTTCCTATTTTCAGAGTATTTGTGATGACACTTGTATTCTCTTAAACTTAGGATTAATGTGGGAAGCTATGATTGTCTTCTCAGCCTTTCAGAGATTGCTTCCAACATACCTTTTGTTCAAGCACAAGCAACTTCTCTGTAATGTTGGGACATTATTGGGAATTTCTATACAGAGACGGAAAAATGTATGTATCATATTTTTCCTTCTTCTGGTATCTGCTAGTGGTTTCAAATGTTGTAATAGTCAATACTTTCTTTTCTTGCTGTAAAAGTGTATAGTAAATGACATCATTTTCTCCTGGGCTGGGAGCAACGAATCCTACAATTCTTGTTATGAATGGAGCAACTCTTAAGAAAAAAAAAAGATTCTCCGCTGTCCTAAATACCATCACATGTACTTGCATCTTACTTTAGATTGTAATTTTTTGATTGCTTCTTTAAATTGCCTCTCATGAGATGAGCTATTACTGATTTTTTAATGTGTGAAATTGACAAACTGGTCAGTTTAATAAATTCAGCTGTCAAATTTCGCTCAGTCAAAATAGCTAAAAGCTGTAAAAATACTGGCAAGGGATTTTTAAGGTACCGAGTGTTACACAGAAAGAATGGATTTAATGAGATACTTTTTACATGACTAGCTTTCCAATTTTAGTTTTGTCCCTTTTCTTAATATGGTGGGGTATATTTAGATATCTTTCAACGGAAAAGTGATGTATAGCTTTTCTGTATCCACTTTAAGCAGTAGAAGCTTTGTCTTAGGAGAAGTCTTCTACTCTAAGAAGATGCTAAAAAATTCATTATGGATTGTGTGTGCTATGACAGGCTGTTAGGAATGGGTAAGGCATGGTAAGGAAAATGGTACCTCGGTATTTCTGGATTTCAGGAATTTGTCTTAGGACCTGCTTTTAGACCCATCACTCATACTACTTTTAAAATGAGCGCTAGAGAATAATGTGAATGAGCGTTGTGCTGTGATGGTTATGTAACTCAAACCACCAGCAGACAGCAAACTCAATGGGTGTTAGGAAATCAGAGCCTAATCTTAGGAGAGGGTATGCAAGAATGTATTTGGGGGATGTGGTAAAGAACTGAGTATCTGGAGATATAAGTCTGGTCAGCGATTCACCTTTCATTATACACATTGCTTTTTGCTTCTACGTTTGAGGAATGCAGGGACCAAACTACACAAGCTGAAGAGTAGGAATTCCCCTTCATCTGCTGCTGTGTGTACTGAGCCACTAGGGGCCTGTATAAACTGCTCTCGTAGAGCAGATACCAGTGCATGGCATATGCTCACTTTCACCAGACATTTTTTATACAGGTGCGTAGTGTCAAAAGCAAAGATGCCAGTATTTAATTCCTTACTAGTAAATGAAAGGCCAGTTTTTTAGGAGGTGGGTACAAATTGCATATTACTTAGTTGTTTTTTTTTTCACCCTACTTCATCTGTTTCCCCAGTCCTATATTGTGTCCAACATCTCTGCTTTCCTGATTACTCTGGGAGATGGGGATGAACATGAGTCAGGAGGTGCAAATTTTGGGCCAAGTTGGATTTGTGTGTCTTCTGCATTTCATATTTTCTATAAGCTGAGAAAATCAGATTTGTTGCCTTTGTGTTTTTTCTATTAGATTAGTAATGGTACTGTTCCATGCAAGTGTAGGGTTAAAAGATAAACTAATCAGGATTTCTAAAAGGCAGGAACAGACATAGATTGATGGTGTATTTAAACTAGCTTTGTAAGTGTTATGTAAGTTTGAGAGTGTGTCAGCTCTAAGGCTTTGGCTGGAGTGTAGTCAGTGTTTATGGGACATGCACAATACATTCTTGAGTGTCGGTTTCAGAAATTTAAAATCCACCAGCCATAGCGTTCTTAATAGACATTAAGCAATAAGGTCAAGTATACTTGCGCTGTTCCATTGTTGGTTTTCAGTTTTTGAAACAAGGCAGATAATTTGTAAAAGAGCACAGCTGAAATATTTGCATATTGGATTTCCTTCGCAATGAACTTCCATTACTAAGCTCTTTGAGAATTCTCATTTGGAAGGATTTTCAGGCTGAATCACAGTAAGGTCATACAATCAAAAAACAGTTTCCCTATGGTATGTTAATTTTTTAATAAGCTGTCTTTTAAAACATCAGAGTCTTACATATCGTTTGGTGTTGGGCCAGTTACTACAGCAAGAGGATTTTTTGTCATCTTGCTGACAACAGTTGTGCAAATATTGACTGAGCTTAATTTTCTGAAATGTGTGTGTGTGCCTTAGGTAAAGTTTTGATGAAATGTAATGAAATCTGCTTTAAAGGTTTTCTCAAACGATAAGCGTTGGTTCGAAAGTGTCTTACTGCTTATCAGTACACCAAGGCGGTGGCTCTGAAATGCAGAGGATAGGCACTTCATTTGTGCTTCGGATATCAAAAGGACTAATATGGTATGGATCTATGAATCATTGTATCTCATTTTAGTATATGACCGTGGTGATTTTTAAGCTTTTGTTCTCTAACAAGTGTTGAGAAAAAGGTGTAGATATTTGCTGGTTTAAGTTCAGTGTCGGTCACATAATCCCATCTGTAGTATCAGGAGCTTGCTTTCATTGTAATTCTTTTTAATAACAGTTGTCATAACATAATCAACATACTATATGTTTTTATGAAAACTCTCAATTTCACATACTCTGTGAGTGTACTTTATTTGCTTAATCCTTGTATTCTTTGGAAAAGGCCTTAAATAAAGCCAATTAATGAATGTATGCTGGCAAATTGGCAGCCTAAAGCAAGAATATGTGTTTAAAAATACTTATTTGAATACTATCAGGAATTTACCAAGTAGGAGCAGAGAGGAAGCTTACTTCTCCTGGTGATCTGCTGCGATGAAGGTTGCAGCTGGAGAAATCTGATGATTTAGAAAAAGGTTACATGAGAGTGCTTTGCATATAAATTCCTTTCCAACAAGCTTCATTTCACTTGTTTTTTTAAGACACTGGGCATATAAAGCCATAAAAGAGCCATATTTACTACTGCACAGTTTCACCTTATATTTCATAAGCCCAGATGACTTTTGGTAGTTTATTGATAATACTTGCCTTAAACTTTGCATGTTTGTGTCTTCCTATAAAAAGTGGATAACTAAAATGCCAGGAAGAGAAATGCAGAATAATAAAAATTGTTTGTGTGCAAAAGATGAAGTTAAATTGAAGAAAATTTGCAATGCTTTTAGGAACTTAGTTATTATTCAGGGTCTTTCAATTAATTTGTCAAAGCGGCAGGTCAAACAAAATAATATGAGCTTGTTTTTTAGCTACATCAGCATGTGTGCATAGTCTGAACTTCCCTAAGATATTCCCTAAATTTACTTCTTTAGGTGTCTTCTGCTTACATGCTGTGACAGGCTTCTTCATAGCCTTAATAGCACAGTTACAGAAAGAGAAGAACAAAAAAGACAATGTGACTATCTTGGACTAGAGTTTCAAAAGAGATAGAGATTTTTTTCTAAATTCAGCTTCTCTGTTTGTACTTGATATTTGATTTCTGGTGGGGGGTTCTGTGTGTTCCTTTAAATACAAAGAATGGGCAGAAAATGTCCTCCTCATTCAAAAGAAAAAGATGAAATTTCAGGCACTTTGATTTATTCTACGAGAGGACATGCCCTAATAGCACACTATCATGTCTTGAGCTTCTTCATATTTAAGCATAATGCAGTTATTTTAGTTTTCAGTAATATTCCAGTTAATGAAGTCACTGCTCGGGTATACAAATTAATTTATTATTTGCAGACAATCAAAATGGATGTCCTGGTTAGTGTCAGCCAAACTGCTCACATAGTGTTGTGCTCAGATAATGCACACCTTTTTCCCAAGCAGTATATCAAATGTGGTTTATCGAGTTATGCCAGCAACTATTTTGTTTTTTCTTTTATAGTATTTAGTGCTGTGGAAATTACATATCTGTAAGTCAGAGTTCAGTAAATAGTGTATAAAATCTGGCTTTTTAGGTTGCGGAATTGGGTTATTCCTAAGAAGAATATAGTCAGTACCAACCTAACCTAACCTAACCTAAACAAGTGTGACTTAGGTATAAATTTGCAAATAAATATACATTTCTCTAACAAATTTGCCCAATCTTATTTTGATCTCAGCATCTCACCTTGGCTTATTCACGGATTTTACCCAAAAATCTAGGTTTTTTGATACTTGCTTTGACTCAGCAAGAAAAAAATTAAAGTACATTCTGTTAGCAATGTCTTAGTCTTTCTGATCTTCAGAAAAATCACTCTTTGCTGAGTTTGAACACAGTAATTCTGCTTGCTCTACAATGTTGATTAGGTTAAAAAAAAATCTTAACTGCTTTTGGAACTATCTGTAGGCCATATTGTTTTTATAAAATTTGACAAAGAGGCTGAATTTTGTGTACAAGGAATAGAGTGCTATTTCTACTATCTCATTTTTTTTGCTCCCTCTCCCTCTCCCTCTCCCTCTCCCTCTCCCTCTCCCTCTCCCTCTCCCTCTCCCTCTCCCTCTCCCTCTCCCTCTCCCTCTCCCTCTCCCTCTCCCTCTCCCTCTCCTCCTTCTTTGCTTTCCATCTCCTCCCCACTCCTTTTCCCATTTCCTATTAAAAAAAGATAAAACTGAACTTATTAAAGTTCACAAAAATATGTACAGAATTCTATACTCTATCCCATTTTTTCATCTTTATGCCACCGAGAACAGGTTTATGAAGCATCTTTATGCCACTGTTTCTAACGCAGAGACATGATTAATTTGTCTGTGTTCACCTGTATTACTAAACTTCTGTTAATAACTCACTTAATTTTCTTTTTACTTTAGGAAAGGGCTTTCTTCCTCTATGGAATTTATTGAAGGCAGAGAGGTATTTTCTTAAAAGGTTGTAGGACCAAGTATTTTCTGCCTGGGCTTCAGTAATGTGACTGTCAGGTGCATAACTGCTTTACCTCTTACGCTAGTTTTTGTTAAAATCCTGTTTAGATGTGTACTGTGTATTAACACTTCCTGGAATTTGACTATTTTTTCTTAATAAACAAACAGCTTATTTTTTTGAGTCATTCATTTGAGGTAAAGAACATGCAATGAAAGATTTTTAAAACACTGATTAGAAAGTAGGACAGGAAGTTTTATTTATTTATTTTTGTTTGTTTAGGATGGTAGTGTATCTTAGAAAGCTGCTTAACTACTGCCCAGTGCAGCTGTCCTTCCCTGAAAGATTAGGTTTCAGGAGCAATGATGGATGTTGAATGCCTGTAGCCAGTTGTGGGGTTTTCTCTGAGGTCAGTGCTACTGATGGAGGATAGGAATTTACAGCCTTATGTCTCTTCACCAAAGTAACCAGTAGCATTTCTTTAAGGGGGAAAAAAACCAAACAAAAAACCGCAACAACTAGGAATGTTCAATGGTGAGCTTCTGTTGCTGTATAAGCTATTCATACTAGTAAGAAAGAATAAGTAGATTTGTGAATAGCAAGGATAAATTTAGTCATGAGTGTGTCCTATTGTTTCACAGCAACACACAGAAATAGCTGCAAAAAAGTAAATGGGATGATGTGATTTCATTTAGAAATCTTTTATATTATTTTAAGCTGTTTAAGAGGTTTGGAATTGACACTTTTGTCTTTTTGTTTCAATTGTTTCAATGATGTTTCAGAACATGTTCTCGTTTTTGACTTAAAAATAGAATTTTTTTTTCCTCATGGGAGAAATACATGGTCTTCAGCAAGTACAGCCAAGGCAGAGTAGATATCCATCAGTGATGAAAGGGTAGATGTTCCTCAGGTACAGAGAGTTTACTTTCATGACATATAATGTTAACTTAAATCAGGCATCACAATACATATTGTTAATAAAGATTGATAGTATTTTAAATACTCTTAGCTGTGTTTACAGAAGCATTTGTTGAAGTCAGACTTTCAGACTTTATTTTTGGACTGTCTGCCTTCCCTGAGCTGTTGGAGTTTGCTCCTGATACACGGTGATGTGATTAACTTTAAAAAATTTTGGTTGAGAAAATTGCACAAAAATCCCAGAGTGCTTTATTGTTAAGCTTGCAAACAGTTTTTAAATTGTTTTTATTAATTTGTACCTTAATGGTTTAGGTGGATTTTTCTGTCAAGCCTCAGAAGAGTTATCCTAGTAGGCTGAAAACCTTCAGTGATCAGTGAGAAAGACTTCATTTGACAGCAGCATTGTTTGGATCAGATCCATAGTGCTTTTGTGCCTTTGCATAAGTGATGGGACTTTTACCTTGGGTAATCTTAGATGTGGTTAAATTCAAATCCAGACAAGAAAGCTTAATAAAACATCTGATAAGTTGATTTATAGTATCTCATAAATTAGGAAGTAAGAAGCATTCTGGTAAAGAGAAATACTTATCCAGAGAACAATTTTGCATCAAGGAAATGGCTTTTTGCCAAATGCCTATGTATTCTACTTATTGGCAGAATGCCATCGACTTTATTTGGAAAACTGTCTTTGCTTAAGTAATAAATATCCACTATTTACCAATTTATTTTACTATCAATGAAAGATGGATTCTGGTATTGGACTTTTTCTTTCATTTTTGACCTATTTCACAAAGAATGGACTTTCACTCATTACCATTAAGTGCATAAATTAATCCTGATTAACAGAATTTTCCAAACAGTGAAATTGATCTTCTTACTTTTCTTGGTAATTTGGGCATTTTGGGGTTATTATTTTTTATTGACATGAAGAGCCTTGAATTTTTCTACTGTACATGGCATGTGATAGAAAAATTGTAATATTGACTAAAAATAATTGTTTGTCTTAGTTGATAATAATGATAATTTAATACTATTTTTTTTTCTGTTAAAGAAAAGTGTATAATCAGTGTAAATGGTTGTTGCCATTCAGTTCAATATGTAGAATTTACACTTGTTTCCCATTTTACATTTTTAAAATATGTCTTAAATGGTCACATGAAGTATCAGCATACTGACGAGATGAAAATTTCATCAAGGGAAGCAGATGATGAAGAGAGTGTTGCACTTTGTAATGCTAACAGGTGGTAGGCAATGCCTGCAGGAGCAAGCACACCTCCATAAGAATCCTAGCATGATTACAGTGACTCTGGAGAAAAAATAGATTATTAGGATTGCAGCAATGGTATGTTGTTTAGTTCAGTTTTGGACAGTGTGGGGCTGAATGTATTAAATACTGTGTATATATAAAAAGGAAATGTTTATTCTTCATCTGTTGGATTGTATCTGATGGAACAGATACATGTCCTTCTGGACAATGTAATCCCTAGAAGGACACTTACTAGGACTATATCCCTTGCTGATTTATTCATAGGATTGCTTTATTAGTCTAGTGCACAAGGGTAATCTTATTCCAGAGGTATTAGAAAGCATGAAAATAACTACTAGACTTCTTAGAGATGTGGATTTCTATGTCTTCAAGCAATTTGAATTTATAATCTCAATCGGCCTTTGTACTTTTTACTGCAGAGTATGTAAACCGCGAAAGCTGCAGAGGCCTTAAAATTGATTTTTTCATTTTTGCTAATCTCTGCAGTAGTCTAGATTATAGATACAGAGATTAATAAGAAAATGAAAATAGATTATCATGTATAGAAGAAAAGTATGGTAAGATTTTTCTACCATGATGATAGAATTGAGTTGCTAGAAATGTTTATATAGTAAACAGTGCTTTACAGAGGTATACTCTTAACTGACAGACAAACTGTTTTTTCAGCTTTTTTTGGTTGTCATTTTTGTTAGGTGGTGAAGAGCTTGCCATTTTGGTGTGAAATTTTTTCTTTCCCAGATTAACTTCATGTTGCAGATGCCAGTCAGAAGATTAGGAAGAGGTTTTTTCTGCAGCTTTTATCTGTTGCTCAGATAATGGTGTTCAGCTCTATTTCATATTCAATATGACAGAACACTTGAAAACAGCGAAGAACTTGGGAATGGGATGAACTTGAATTCAAGAAAAAGGAGTGGAATTTTGCAACCTCAGAATTTTTGCACTAAGGCAAAACTGCCATACAATCAACGACAATTTCAGCTGTGACTGGGGATGTCACTTCCCCATCTCTTTCTGCAAGTTGTTCTCCATCTTGATTTTGCAATTCTACAATTTTATAAAGTGCAGTTAGGAAAGAGAAATTTGTCTTCCTGAACAAATAGCAATGTCTACTTCATACCAACTCTTCTATACTGTACTTCACTCTCTCTGGAATGAGTCTTTTAGGTGTTCTTTAAATGTAATTCTTCGTAGCAGTTCTTGCTTCTTCTTGTGAGAGCATATCCGAAGTTGCAAACTCTCAAAATTGTGAGAGTGACTCACTAAACGGGTCTTTTTTTTTTTTTTAGAATGTCACTGAAATAATGACTATTGGATACTTCTATTTGTTATTTTGCAAAAATCCCCTCTGCAACCAATTGTCATTGCAATCTCAAAAGCTTAATTTATGGTTTTTTACTTCTGCTTCGTATTACAGGTGTGTCCATTTGGATTGATCTCTTTGACTATGTATCAGTATCTAGAAAGCAGTCTTTGAGTGCAGGCATTGGTGTACTCATGGCTCCACATGAGTCTGTCCACCTGCTGCCTTTGTTGAGGTATTTGAGTAAGTCTAGGCTATCTGTCTTTTAAAAAGTTCTGTGCTGTCTTTTATGTCTTGGATAGGATACCACAATGTCTTTTTGTTCTCTGTGAAATCTTTGCTTTTTCAACCATTTCCCATTTTTCACAGCAGGAAGCTTTCCACATGAAAAGAAGAGAAGGAGACCTGCTTGACAGCTTCTCTTGTCTCCTTGTGTCTAGAGAACTGCATGAGTGTAGCAACAAAGAAATGGATTTCTCTGGTGCTATTTTGGTGGTTTTTTTCTCTAGGTGCAGTGGTAGCAGGTTTAGATTTAACTGTGGATGGTGGCTCTCTCTTCTTCATGTATAGGCTTCCATTTAAATCTTTGTGTTACTCAGCTGAATTCAGTTTCCTAAATCCATTGTCTGTCAGTGCAAATCAGATTTTATTGAGACATGGTCCTGATGATTTCTTCTCAGAGAATAAACTGGCAAAAGAGATTCAGGTTGATACTTTAGAGTTCAGGAATTTCAGGAGTATAGGTTCCAGCACTTTCAAGCTCACTTCAATGCCTGGTTGTCTGAATAGAATCAGGGCTAGGTATTTTTAAACAGCTGTGTTAATATTTTTGAGGATTAAATGTCATTAATAGACACCATTTGGCAGATATGGTCATGCTCACTGTATTTTTCTTAGTATCCTGTGTTTCTTCATCATGTTTAATGTGTTTGAGAATTTTGAGACAGATTCTCACTGTGCTTTTCTCACTGATGTAGTTGCTATTCCACCTACTGAGTTTCTAAGGTGTGAGTAGGTAACTATTGTTGTGGTTTTTGCTTTATGCATATACGTATCTGTATAAAACAATTAGGCAGGATTTTGCCCTGCTCTTGTATGTGTTGGGTAGATGAGTGCTCCAGTCAGAGGTTTAGATGTCTTACTAGGTTTCTGGTGTTGCCTGTAGTAGCATGTGTGTAATACTTTAGTAGCTGCTGAGGAGAGCTCGGTGTGAGCAGTTCCACTATTAAGAATGAAGTCATAGCAGCTGAGAGCTTAGTTTTGCTGAGAGTGCAGTTAATGACACTTGTCATAGGTGTTTAATTGTGATTTTGGTTGCCCTTTCTAGTGGTTTGAAGCTAATACTGAACTTTTGTGACTTATCTGAATGTATACAAAGTCTGAAGCTTCTTTCAGAATTATAGTTTTGGCTATTTGAACATGGCTTTCTGTATTTATGTGTTTTGAAACCCTGTTCTTACAAAGACCAGTTTTCAGAAACTTCTATCACTGAGACTTGTACTTCAGGATGTCTTGTCAATGTCTGTCTTTCTTATTGTTTGCAAATATATTAGATACTTGGTGACTTAACATTTTGATTTGTCAGTTCTTGGTTTCCCAATGAACCTTTTCCTTTTATCACTGAACGTGCTGAAAGGGGAAACTGTCCTTACTGTTCTATTTTTTACTGTAATGATGATGTTTTTTCTGTTTTTCTTAATGATTTGTAGGCTGAAAGACAGATGGTCCATCTCAACTAATAGTTTTTTACAGTATTTGCTTGAAGATACCACAGTACTTCTTGAAAAATGCAGAGCTTTCTTTTGGAGGACTGTGAAAATATTTGTATGTTCAGCAATTCCCTTTCAAATTTTTCCTGTTGAAACATTAAGACAATTTTCTGATGCTTCTTAACTGAAAGTATAGCTGAACTTAGTCTTCAAAAGTCTTGAGGCCTCCATTTATTCAAATTACAGATTCAATGCATATTTTACCAGTTGTAAGGCATGCCTCCATGACAAGTTACAGCTATGTGAGAGGGCTTGGTATGTGACTTAGTAGTCAAATAGCTGATAATTGAATAAGCATCAGTGGAGTGAGATGCTGTTAGATTACTTAGCTAGCAGTCAAGAATTACTTCATACTCTCAGATGGACACACTCTTCTGTCTCAAGTGGAATAAACAGGAATAAATCAGATATTGGGTGTCTGTATATATAAATCAAGTATAAATCTATTGTGTGTCTGTATAAGGGACTGAGGGTGTATATCATGTATATTCCTTTGCATTGGTAGTTTTACTTGAACTGTCAAGAGTTTATAGTTGCATTTTTAGCAGAACTCAGAGGTATGAAGGCATTGTAGGCTTGTGCATCGTAAATACACTGCCCAGACAGAGAGATTGCAAAGATCCAGTGAATGCTCAAAACTAGTCCAGTCAGCTGTAGTTTGCAGAGATCCCCTTACTGCTGCAGCAATAGACGTAAGAGAATGCTTGTATGCATCTTCTATGGCTTACAGCCTAGAATTTAGTCCCTGGTTTGTGTCATTGGCTAATGAAATATGAATAATACAGAAAAAGAGAATGGCTGTAAAGCACTCTTATTTTTACTCTTCCCTCTTATCTTTCATTAATTATCTGTAATTTTGAGGATAGTTTTGAAGAAAAAAGTTTTTTATAGACACATAGCTAAAAATAAATTTAGGTGCTAGGAATCATAACCAGATTCCCTGAAATTACTTCAAAAAAGCTGAACCTTCACAGCTGCTGACAAAATGACACACCAAATGAGAGAGGAGATTTTTTTTTGTATGTGTTAGAAAGAAAATTGTCTTTTGTAGATTAATGAAGGACTTTTTCTAAATGAGCTTCCTTGTGGAAGGACAATACCTGTATGTAAGCAGTCCTTGGTAATAAGAGCTGTGTGCTGTATATGGCTCGCTTTATTCATGCACATACTCTCACAGCATTAAATGGATTTAATCACAGATCAGGTTAGTGGTTCTTTGTCCTGTCATTCTCTATAGTAAAAGTGTATGTTGGAAATATGAGAACATATATGAAAAAATGTAAGCAAGGATAAAAAGGATAAATAAAAAATGCTTAATTTAAGGTAGAATTCAGCAGAGAAGTTAGGCTCATCAATACGTGTAACCATATATTTATCTAACTTCACCACTGTGTAACATTACTGAAATCTGTGAGAGTATATGTGGGTTTAAAAGTAAGCATGGGTGTGGTTTAAAAACAAGAATACACACTAAAGTGGTTTTTTTTTAGTTTGAACACAAGCTGTGGAGTGAAATGAAGTAAAGGATGCTAATTTCTGCTTTACACTATTTTTGCCTTTTTTGCATAATATTCAAATAAATATTACTATCATATTTGTCAAGAGGTGGAATGGTTTAGGGCTTTCCTTGGTTTATAGCAAGTATGAAAGTAATAAAATACTCCTTGATACTGTTTTCTTTTCAGTTTGCATACAGAGCAAGCAAAGCATCTCTGAACTATTGAAATAGACTGTATTTTCAATTGTGTTCATTATGGAACACAGTCAGTTTACTACAGGAAAAAATATTAACAAGTAAGCGGTCCATAAGAGGTCACAATCTGTTGCTATAATTGCTTCAGTTCATACACAATTTTTAAAATTTTACATGATACAGGAGTGCTACTATAGGCATCACTCTGTCAGGAATTTCTCTCATGAAACCACAATGCAGGGCTGAAACACTGTATACCCAGTCAAGCCAAGAAATTTTTTTAATTGATTCATAATGTCTAATATTTTAGTGAAGTATTTATCTGAATCAGCTGAGATATTTCTGAGTGGTTTTTTTTTTTTCCCCCCTTCCCCCCCACCCCACTGGTCTTCTTCCATTTTATAAAATTTTGTAGTTTTGCACTGGATTATTCACATCTTTGTTGAATTAGTGATGGATAAAAAACTTAGGCAAAGTACTTTTTCAACTTCAAAAAAAATATTGCAAATATTGAAAATAGTGAGCAAATTGTCATTTGATACAAATCTGTGGACTAAAATGTAGATATTAGATGGCATTTAGTTGTAAACTATGCTGTAGAAGTAATATGTTTCCTATGGATTTGTATGTGATGTTATATGTAAGTGCCATACTCAGGGCTTTATGTCTGTTATTCTTTAGCTTTCGTTTTATGTTCTTTTAGAGTTTCCAGCCTTTTGCCTCAAAAAGCTTTTATTCTTCTTACATTACTGCTCTTCTGCACTCTCATCTTTTTCTGTAAGTTAGTGCCTTTTGTACATTTTTGTTAATGTAATTGAGCTGAAGACCAAAAGACTTTGGAAGTTGTATCTAAGAGTAAGAAGGTGTCTTTTCTCTAAGTAGTTGGAAGAACAATTTTAAATCAGTATGATTTTGACAACTAGATTTGGTGACGTGGACTGATGTATATAGTATAGGCTAGCTTTGATTTTAAAGTAGAATTTTATTAAATTACACCATCCACTTAGGGGTTAACCCTTCCAGTTCCCTTTTGGTCCCTTTACTTCACTGAAGCGTTTGATCCCTTATATACTATTACAGAATTCAATGCACAGGGATTTATCAGTAGAGGAATAAACATTGTAGTACAGAGCAATCAGATGATTTTTTTCTACATGTGCTAAAAGCTAATATTAATAAATCTTGGAGTGATACAAATTACACAAGGCAAATAAAGATAAAGATAGGAAAGTATTTCTTGGAATTGTAACACGAAGTCCCAGGTTTCTTCTGCTATGTGAGAATAAAATCTGTCCTCAAATTAATGTTTTTGACTTCTTTCATAGGACAGAGAATCTGATATGTATAGAATCTATTTTTGTTGTTTTCATTTTGGTCTTTTACCAGATACTAGATTTTGTAAAGCAATGGTTTTTGTAGCTAGTTTGTATTAACTTTTCTACCACTATTATAGGTGAAGTCACATAGTCTTTTGGTATGTGCAGTTATTATTTGACAATACTCTTCGTCAAGGACAACTTTCTCCTGAAATAAACATGTATTTTACCCAATATATGTATATATATCACCCAATATACATATATGGGATGTAAGTTTTTATTTTAGTTCTACGTTTTATACAGCTTTTGTCCTTTAGTTGTACAGACTGCTGTTGCTAAAAATATTTTACTATAACTCATGATCAACTCTCTTTTCATCTTCTACTTCATAGACTGCTTTTACCAGTCATTTTCACACTGTTGATTTTTATTTGTGTAAAAAACATGATAGCTTTAGCTGCCATTGACCTTATGTTTGACATCTTTTTTGTTGTTCTGCTTTTATGAATATAAAAATATGACATTCCACGCAGTCAGATTTTAGCAAGGTCTGGAAGGATTTTTCTTAAAGTGGTTCTGTGTTCAGGTAAATTAAAGTCACTCTAAGAGCTTTGAGGATTACTGGATCAATGCACATCATTTTACATAACTCTGGGTACTGAAATACATTTAGGAGTTGTCTTACAAGGGACCAGCAGGACTTTGTTAAGTATGTGCGTGTTTGTTGTTTAATTTTTATTCCTTAACTGATGTTTGTATTCAGTGCACATTATAGGTCTCTGAAGACTGAAAATGCTTTTTATTATTGCCTTTTATCTGTCATGCTGTTTGAATGATTTTACTGGACACTAGTAAAGTAGGAAATTGATACAAATAAATTACAGCTTGGATCTATTTCTGTTGTCAGCAAGCGCTAAAAGAAAAAGAAAATATGGCTTCTATAAAAAGTAGTTATTTAGAAAGTCATATTTGGCAAATCAGTATATGTAAGTTGTCCTCTCTGTGCAGCTTTCTCTGTAGGATTGAAATGTTTACGACCATAGTTGACTCACAAAAATAATATGGAACTGAGCCTTTTTTTTTAATTGATAAATATTTTTCACTAGAAAGTGAAAAGCATCATGATTACTCCAAAACAGATGGGTTTCTTTCCTTTCTTTTTAGTCCTGAAGTCTCCCGAGTGCCCATACATGTGCACTCAGACAATTGTGCATGCACAGAAATGAGAATCTCGTGACAAAGGAGGTTGCATGCATTAAATTTGTTGCTATTTCTGAACACCAGAAACATGACATTTTGAAGTTTTGTTGAATTTTTTAATTATTGAGATTTAGAAAATAGTTACATCTCTAGCAATACTTTTCAGATGTATCCCTATCTAGATTTGGAAGGTTCTGCTGTATGCTACTGATTAATTTTATCACCATTAGATGATGAACAATGCCATTACTGTTCTTATTCCTTACATCCTTCCTTCCCTGCTTTCCTCACAGGTTTTAATGCCAGCAGCGTAGCTGTTGTATTTTTCTGGTAATTTTAGTGCTGATAGGTGCAACACCTTGGTAATGTGTGTGTGATCCTGTGTTCAGAGGCGAGATGGCCAGGGAGGCCTTTAGCCAGCTCTGCTGTAACCCTTTGAGGGTGCAGATGCTCCATGGACAGCCCATTGTACTGTGCATGACATGGAGTGCAGGTTTCTGTATGGGCACCTAAGTTGGGGTAGTTTGAGCAAGGCAATTTTGTATTTAGACAGACTAACCAAATGCATTTTTGGCACTCCATCTTACACAGCATAAGAAGCCTGACAGTTCCATGTCTGCAAGAAAAGAGTCATTTGAGCCTCAGCCTCAATATTTCTTAACAGTTGCCATATACATTAATTCATTTGCAGGAGGTTAACTAGAAAAATATAACATTTTTAGTCTTTGGTTTCTTTAATGATGCAGTGTTACTGCACAGTGTAGAAATTTCTAACTGCAACTCTTAAATCTTTTTTGTTACAAATTTAAACTTAACATTTTTGATGTTTAAATTGACTGTTTGAAGTTAACAGGAATTAAAACTAGAATTCACAATGAAGTATTAATACTTTTAAACAGAAATGTTCCATGAATGATGTGACACTTAGGATTTTTGTATAAAGATTTTCCTTTGAACCTCTGAATTATGTTGCTGGTAGGATAGAAATTTTGCAGTCATCTGTTATCATTTTACTTTATTTTTCTTCCACTTTCTGCCTTTTTATACATGGATTTTAAACTAATGATTAAAAAAAAGAAAACATTTGGACTTTCATCATAGGTTGATGAAGTTGATAAGTTGATAAATCATTATGTCATTTTATACTGAGTTATAAATCAGATTTGTCTCAAGTGACACTTCTTTGTATTTACAATAAAGTGTAAACTTCATTGCATTTTGCACTGTGATCATGCAAAAATTTAAAATACTTCTAGAGCAAGCTGCTTCTGAACAATCTTTTTTCACTATTTTTTTGTCTTTCTTTTTTTTTCCGAAAGCAAAATCTTACATTGCAGAGTATATGATAAATGTGTTCACATAATAAATAATAAACATATAAATAAATAATAATAGCAAATACTATGGTGCCAATTCAAGACCTTTTAGGTCTTTCTAATTCCATTTCACTGAGGAATGACATAGGATACAGGAAAACATCCTGAAATGATAGTACTTTTAAGGTTCTTTGAAAAGGGCATGTGATGAATTGAAAACCAGTTTTGAATGTCTGCTCCTGTTTAAGTGGTTATTAAACAGAGTGGGGATATGCTGCTCTGCTGTTACAGGCTGCCTTCAATCATTTGTGTATGTGTTAAAAACCGGAACCATTTGGATATGCAAAATCTGTAAGAGTGGCTGATAGATCTGACGTGTGCCAGTTGTTGCACAGGCATAGATAGTGTCGAATAGAATTCAGAGTACTTTGTCTTGTCAGCCTTGTAAGCTCTCCTGGGAGATTTCCAGTGACATACCAAATTGAACATAGATTGATTAATACAGAAATGTTTTCAGTAGGAACCTTGGAAAAGTGAAATAAGAAAATTGACAGTAGTATTCAAGTTTGAAGTAATGTTTACCAAAATCAAATTCTTACATTTGTGTTGAACTTTGAAGTATTTTTTTACAGTTTATAAACTTGGGGTTTTTTCTTCTTTTAGTGAACAGTAGGGCTATTTTTGTAAGAAATATATTGGTACCTGCACTGTTTTGCTAACAACCTTTTCATGTGGCATCATTTCAATACATTAGATCATAATTCAGATGATATTTGGGACTTGAATTGTTTGAATAAATGTTGTTTTCACGTACTATGCAGTATTAAATAGTGCTAAGAATTGGACATTACCATGTAATCAATTTTCGTTGTCTGACTTGCTCTGCTTCCATCACTGATCACAGACAATAGGTTCCATATATTTCACATCATGTAGATTAATTTCTCTCATTACTTTTTCTGAATTTTTTCAGCAGTAGAATAAATGTAACCTCTTATACAAGGGATGCAGTGACAGCCCCAAACCATGTTTAATTAGAGCTCAGCATGCAGTTTAAGATGACATCTGTTTACATGAAGCATGATTATTGCTGTTTGTGCTCTTTTTTTCTCTGTTCCTTTAATGAACATTAAGTTTATTAAAATAGATGAATAAGATTGCCCTAAATAAACAAAAACATAAATGTAGAAAGGGTGGGTAGCTTATTAAACATTATAATCAATTTTGTCATGCTGTCTTTCACATGCAGTTTCATAAAGTTCACGGATATTTAGTGGTTTTTAATCAAAATGTATGTATTGATTAATGCAACACCACGGTGTCAAATGTAAGATTTATTGCAGATTCTGTAAATGACAAATACTCTTTCAAGTACCTCATTAGAGCTGAGGTACTTTTACTAAACCCTGAGTAACCTGTGAGTTTGGAATCTTTTATGTCCCAAACCTTTCTGCTGCCAATGCCAAAGAGATATCATGTTGTTTTATATAATGTTACTATTTGTATATTTTGAAGTCTCGTGAAGGCTTCTCAGTGTATCTTCCACAGTTTGTTAAAATCATCGCTGAATTTTCAGCAACCTATGCTGCTTGCAGATGACTTTGATCTAGAGACCTGCATGTTAAAGCCACCATATCTCATTAACATTCCTAGAACATCTTGTTCTCATACAAAATTGGCTATAAATTAGGGAGAAAATTACAGTTTAAATGCGTTTTAAAGAAAGTTAAGTGGGTGACAGAGAAGAGCCGTAGCAGAAAAAGGCTGTATTTCAGGCATAAATCATGGCCTTGGGAAAAAGAAGCCTAAAATTGTATGAAGGATGAGAAAAAGTAGAGGGAAGGATTATTTAGGAAGACTGTTGTAGGGGGTAAGGAAGAGCTAAGCCATGGCTGTTGTTTCACTTAGGTGCCAGTGATAAAGCCAGGAGCAATCTGAGGAGCATCGAGAAGGATTACAGAACTACTGGGAGTAGTGGTGAGGGACTCCAGAGCTCAGATAGTGATCAATCCTTCCAGTTACTTTTGAAAATCCAGATGAATATAGCAGATCAATAAATGGTTATGGAAATTGTGCCACAGCCAGAGACTGCTTAGGCTGTGGGACTTTGGGACGTAGGCCTGGTCTACTAGGGACTTACAGGGTCCATCTGTCAGAGAAGAAGAGCATTTTTGATCATAGGTTTGCCAAGCTGGTGAGGAGAACTTCAGACTAAAGTTTCTGGGAGAGGGGAACCTCAACCCATCCCTCTCCTACCAGTTTAATGCTGTTTGCAATGAGAGATGCTCAGAGCCTGGAGAGGGATCGCAGATCAGCAGGAGAGCACCAGAAGGACAGCATGAAGGAATTCCACACAATCCAGCCATTAAGTCAGTTTCACCAGGTGCTCAACTTAAAGGAGTCTATGGAAATGCATATAGTGTGGAGAATGAAAAAGAGAACTTAGGGATACGGACACACCTCCAGGGCTGCAATCTTACTGGCATGATAGAGATGTGGTGGGATGGCTCCTGTGGCTAGAGTGTTGGATTGGGAAGATACAAGCTTTCTAGGAAGAACAGTCCAGGGAGATGATGAGGTGTTACTGTCTCCTCTGTCAATGACTAGCAGGAGTGCATGGAGCTACATCTGGATGAGAAGGTGACTGAGACCTTATGGATCACGATTAAAAGGAGGGCAGGGACAAGTGACCTTATGGTGCTGAAGGACACCCAACCAGGACAACTGAGTAGATGAAGCCCTCTGTAGACAGGAATGGCCTCATAATCACAAGCGCTGGACCCATTGGAAGACTTCAACCACCCTGATATCTATTGGAAGGACAACACAGCAGGGCACAAGCAATCCAGGAGGTTCTTGGAGTGTATTGGTGACAACGTCCTTCTCTCAGTGATAGAGGAACCACAGAGGGGAGGTGCTGTGATGGATTTTGTTCTCAGCTGAAGGGGCTGGCAGGAAGTGTGGAGCTCAAGAGCAACTGAGCTGCAGTGGAGTTGAAGATACCTAAGGCATGTAGGATATACAGCAAACTCACTACCCCGGGCTTCCAGAGAGAAGACTTTTGCCTCTCCAGGGATCTTCTTGGTAGAGTACCATGGGATAAAGTCTTAGGGGGATGAAAAGCCCAAGAGAGCTAGTAAATATTAATCTCCTATAAGCTCAGCATACCATCAAGGAGACAATCAAGCAAAAGTTCCAGGAGGTCTGTATCAATAAAGAAGGAGCTCCGGGACAAACGCAAACAGGAACTATATAGAGGGTACCAGCAAGGACAGGTGACTTGGGAGGAATACAGAGAAGTTTTCTAGGCAGCCAGACTTCAGGTTAGGAAAGCTGAAGCACTGATAGTAAATCTGCCTGCGGACGTAAGGAGCAACAAGAAAGGCTTCTATGTGTATGTCAGTGATAGAAGGAAGAGCACAGAAAATGTAGGCCTTTTTTGGAAGAGAGAAATTAAACTACTTGAGAAGTCGTGGTGGTCTGGTGAAGTTCTTAAATATTGAAAAAGGAGGAAAAACCCTCCTATTTTTAAAAGGGAAAAAAGGAAGACATAGAGAGCTACAGACTGTTTAGTCTCACCTCTGTGCCCAACAAGATCATGGAGCATATCCTCCTGGAAACTATGTTAAGGAGCATGGAAAATACGGAGGAGATGGATGGCAGCTAACATGACTTTGCTTTTTTGTCAGGCAAATTGTGCCTGATGAACTTGCAGGCCTGCTATGAAGGATTACAGCATTGGTGGATAAGGAAAGAGCAGCATCAGCTATTGAAATCAACTACCTGGAAATTTGCAATGCATTTGACACTGCTGCACTAAATTTTTGTCTCTAAATTAGAAAGACAGAGATTTGATGCAAGTAGCAGTCAGTGGGTAAAGAATTGGCTGTATGGTTGCACTCAAGAGTTACAGTCAATGATATAATGGTTTGAATGGAGATCATTGAAGTCCTGGTTCTTCTGGGATCATATAGATATTGGTACTGTTTAGTGTCATTGGTGGTGACATGAATTGTGGAATTGAGTGCTTCCTAAGTGAGTTTGCTGACAGCATGCCAGAGGGCAGGGGTGCCATTCAAAGGGGACTTTGACTGGCTGGAGAGGTGGGCCTGTGCCAGCCTCAGAGGCTGGCAAGGACAAGTGCAAGGTTGTGCACCTGCGTTGGGGCAATCCCAAGCACAAACACAGGCTGGAGAACACATTGAGAGCAGACATGAGGAAAAGGGCTTGAGAGTATTGGTTGTCAAGAAGCTCAGTGTGACTGGACAATGTGGACTTGCAGTCCATAAACCCCAGCCGTATCCTGGGCTGCATCAAAAGGAGCATGAACAGCAAGTTGAGGGTTTTGTGTCTCCCCCTCCACTTTTATGCCCCATCTCTGGCAGTGTTGGAGGCCAGGTTAGGTGGAGTTTTGAGCAACCTGGTCTTGTGGAAAATGTTGCTCTCCATGGCAGGATCGTTGGGACTAGATGATGTCTAAGGCCCCTTCATTCTATGTATCAGTAATCCTATGAATACCCTGAAAAGAAAGAGATATTTTAAAATTAACTCAGCAGATATTGGAGGGATATTTATATGTTCTGCTCGAGATAAAATCCTATATACTATACTGGAAAATAAAAAAAATCAACCCTAATTATGTTGTCAAATAAAGGCTAAGAAGCTAAGATGGTCTTGCAGCAGGCCACACAATCTCATATATGTCTTTTTGTGCATTTTTTAATGGACTAGCTGGAATAAGTCCTCCGGAAAAATACATGATCCTACATTTGGTGACTGTATCATAATTTTACTTTTATTCAGCTTTTTAAAAATTTGGGTTGATTGATGCTGAAACAGAATGTAGTTTAATGCAGTTTTATTTGAGCTGTGTGATCTGATTTAACCAGTTTGTTCAGGAAAAATGGCATCATCAGATGGAGGTCTGACTTCAGAACTGCTGTGGGCCACCTTGCAACACCCTCCATATATGCTTCTGCTGCTTTATTTTTTATATCATATTTCATAGCTAGCAGTGGCAAGTGCTTGCCATGCAACAGTGACATTGTGTTTGTGTGTTCCATGAGATCCAGAAGTGTTAGAGAGGAGCATCTCCTGGTTTACTGTCATACGAGTCATGAAGAATGTTCTCATCTGTATAGGACTTCCAGGAAAAATGCAAACACTCCTAAAAACCAGCACTTAGTGTTTAATACTATTCTTGAAGGACAGTATGAAGGAAATAACTTTGTTCTTGCCTTCATTTCTCTTGCCAGAGAGTTCCCACATTTTATGTTGCTTCTGCTGTTGCTGGGTAGGCATGAAGTATAAGACTGCATGAGCATTTTTGTTTCCTAAGCTGTGTATGTGTATTAGGACAGTTGGAAACGTCAAAGAGTTTGGAGCTCTGCTCCACCTCATGAAGCAAATACAAGCTGTTCTCTTCTGACAGTTTCAGTGGCGCTTGTTGCATTTGCCCAGACAAGTTGCATGTGTCTTTCATGGTAGAAGGTTTCAGATATTTTGAACGGCAGTAGGTGCCATTTGATAGTAAATGCAAAGCTTTTTTTTTTTTTTTTAGCTCTTATCCTTAATTGACTTAATTAAAAAAAAGTCAAAGTATTATTGCATTGGTTAATGTTTGTATGGTAATTTTGTCTTATTTCTTTACCTATGTTGACCTTTCTCAACCAAATTAATTTCAGAAATTTAATTTCTGTAAGTAGGTTTCACCATGAGTTTACAACATGGACCAGAGTCTGTAAAGATCACAAATCTTTATAAAACTCTCAACTAATTAATAAAGGCCTTATTTGCCTCTTGATGATTTACTGTACTATCCCTAGCGTTATTTATAGGTAGTATAGAACTTTCCAGTTCTGTAGTTTTATTGTTGAAAATATTTGCAATATTGCATATTTGAAATTAATTGCAGTAATTTATCTGCTAACTATCTGAAAGCATTGTGCTTTTTCTCTTCTGGACTTAGAATCTAAACTAACTGTGACAGCCAGACCTTTCAAAATGTGCTCTGACCACAGTTATTAATTGAAAATAAGAATTGTGTCCTGGGAATAAACTGACAGACTATGTTACAATTTAAATTCTCTGTGAGCTAGATTAGGCCTGCGAGGCTTAGTGGGTGAGGACTGGGCAACGTGAGCCTGTTCTGCTTCAAGAAGGATTTTGGGACTTAGCCAGTAAAATGAATAGTAACAGAAGTTTGTGAAGCATAGTTTGGTAGAATTTTAAATCAGGCAGTCACACAATAGTATTTTTATACTGTTTTTTTTTTCCCTTCGGGATAAGATACCTCTATCTGGACTATCATTACTCCATCTCACAGACATAAAAAATGGCATTTCATAGAGCTGCTACATTGTGGAGATTGTCATATTTTCTGCTATACAGACTGAGAGTTCAGCCAAGCTTTTTGAAGTGTCTAGGCTGGTGCTCTGGAAAACATACAATCATTTCTACTTTTAAAAAAGAAAAACTTGTCATTTCATTGCTCTTACAGCTCTCCTGAAAATACATTTCCTAAACTACATCTGTACTACATGTGCTATTTAAAAATTTTTTGTGCACACTCTGAATTCTAGCGTTTTTTTCCCCCATTTATGACACTGGAACATAAAAGAGGGCTAGAAACCTTGACAATTTCCTTTCCAGTAACACTCTTCCGAGAGTTTTGCTTAACTATTTTCACATTAGTTTTCTTGTTAGATGTCCTTTTGCTCTTGTCCTGCTGGTTTTCACTCAACCGTAAATTAAAATGAGGTTTATTGTTGGTTGTGGTGATCACTCTATGCAACAGAAAACTTTCAATTTCCTTGAGGGGAATTGATACCTTTGCAGTGCGCCATGTTTCTATCGCAGGGCAGATCCATAATTGAACAATCAATCATTTTGCTTTGCTCTTTTGTTGAAATGCAACTGCTGTCTAAACCTACCAAAAGCCCAGAGTGGATTTAATGTTCTATTATTATTGCTGTTATTATTAACATTGTAAGTGCTGATTAAACATGCCTAAGGATATTGTACTAGATATTACGAGAATGTATAAATTTGCAAAAAGCTTCTATTCTGTGCAATTTTAGGCATATTACTTTAAGTGGATCTCATTCATATTCAGTTCACCATGCCCTAATTGGACTAGTTTAATACAGTGTTCTCAATAAAGTATATTGAGTGGATACTTCTAAAAATGATTATCATGATGAAAAATGTGTCATGGGTACCTAAATGTATTACACTACTTGTTAATTGTTTGTGCTTTTGAAATTTAAATCATAATATTTTCTTCAGTGTTATTTGTAAAGAGATCCTATAGGTGAAGATGCTTAAATTCTTAAAAACTGTGGTAATGAATATTGTTAGCCATTGGGTTGTAATACTTCATAATTCTAAAGCTTTTTAGGGAAAACAAATGAAATAACTCTAATTTCTTCTGGGCTGTGTGCAGACACCCTGTAGTGCTTTTGTTGCTGGTTCTTTTCAATGGGTCTTAAGTTCTCCTTACTAGAAGTGACTTCAGACTACTTGTGGGAGGTGGGAATGCAGCATGAATAAAAGTTCCAAATACAGCAACAGACAGGATATTAAGACAGCCAACAAGTTTTTAGGTCTTAACCAGTCATTAATTTTTTTTTTTTTATTAAAAACAAAAAAGGAATTATGAAGAATTGCAGTCGATTTGTCCTACTTGCACAGGCAAAAAAGAAGATGCTTACTAAAACAAAAAACTGAGCTTAAAAGTTGCATTGATTTTCACAGTTGCTGAAGCTGCAGAATTGTGGCCTCTGAGGCTTTTCTGAGGATTTTTGTGTTTTATACCTCTTGATTTTTGCTGGGGGGTTAAATTTTTCCTCAGAAATCACAATCCTGCAAAGTATAGTTGCTCTATTTGTAATCCTGCTGCTTAAAGTTACTTGAGCATACAGACATTCTTAGATTTTGCCTCTTACTTTTGTCCATAACTTTTTCTGCTGCTTATATGATTTTAGCTGTGTTCCTGTGTAGGAGGCTAGACTTGTAAATGCATGATTTTCATTGACCTGTTCCTTAATTTTAGAAAGTTTAGTGACAATCAGGCCTAGAATTTGAGAATACCGATTCTGTTTTTTCCTTATCACAACATAGACATTAAAAAAAATACTAAGTATGTTTTTGTGTTAGTCTGTGTAGCATTGTCGCAATGCTTGAAGCATTGTTGTTGAAAGAAATATATGTTAAATTAATATTCATACAGGTGTGAGAGAGGCTGTCTTTTTTGTTTGAAAGACTGGATGGCTATGCACATACAAACCAGTGATTTTATGTGATTGATCTCTTCTGATGGTTGCAAATATGGGAAACAGACCTATTGAAAAGTTCTGGAACCTTTTTTAATTATTTTTCAGTTTTTTCATCTTTAAAGTGGAGATACAATTCAAATAGAGGTGCTTCCGAAGTAGATGAGACCTGTAGATACAAGCTGTTACTTGGGAACAGTACAATGTATTATGAATTTTTTTATTTTAACAAAAGTTGCAGGAGTTCTAGCAAGTGTTTGAGCTTTTGCCTTCTAAGATATAAGAGCACTTCCAGAAAAGTTTTATTTTCTTTCTGAGCCGTGTTATAAAATTACCTGAATGGTATTTTGTATGCAAAATCAAATTAAAAAAAAAAAAAAAAGGAAGGGGAAAAAAAAAAGAAGGGTGCAAAGTTACTCCTAGATTAGCTTCTGGATTCTTTTGTTACCTTTCTTTGCAATCTTGTTTTGAGTCAACAGCATTCTGTGCAGGAAGAAATGAATAAATAGTTGTAATATATGAAGGCTGCATACAGAGAGTCAGTCAAGTGTGTGCAAAACATGCATGTAGGTCTAATGAGAATAGCTTTGTAAAGTTTGTGTAAATATACTGAAATTCTTACAAAATGTATTCCAAGAAGACTTAGAACTACCTAGTTGAACTTGTGCTCTTGATCTAGTATGCAACACCCGGTATTAGTCCCAGTATAGTATTATCATATGTCTGATAGTGTGTATGTAATGTGATCTTCTTGAGGTTGGTATGAGTGAGTCATGGGTGATATCCTTGTTTTTTGAAAGCTGTGCCCTTTTTCTAGAAGTTCATTTGACTTAGCATACATAAAGTACTTGCTAATAAAATTCTCATCTGCTTCCTATCTGGAAGTATCAAGGAAGTATAATTTTAGTAAATTTCACAGTTTGATTGGTAGTAGTAGGAGGTCACTGGCAAATCAGTTTTTGTGTTTCCATAGGTAAATATGCAATACTTAAAACTTTTCTAGTGCTTAGATTATGACCCATAAGAGATGCTCATGGACAAAGGACACATGAATTGTTCAAAGTTATTACCTAGGCAGGAAGTGTCGTCTTCAAAAGGGTCATAATATGATATACATATGGTGTAGCAGAATATGGTGGAGTCATGTGACATGTTAAATTTACTATGGACCTTTGACCAGATGCCCCAACTATTTATCTTTTCCTCCAAAAGGTTAATCTACTATTTATCTATGCTACTGAGCAGCCTCCAACAATTGACATCAGAGGTAAGCATAAAAGCATATGCTGAAGTACTAGACAGTTATGGGCATTATAGACTATTTGAATTGTTTGCCAGATGTATGTAAATGAATTTGATTGAGATTAGAATGTGTTGCTGAGAGGAAAGACAAGATTGAGATAAATACCTAGTTAGACAGAGACGAGTTACATAGAAAATTCTCAGTCTTTCTATCTTTTAATATAATTTGATACAAGAGGACTGTTTTGTTGTGTTGAAGTTTTAAATTTTTAATTCTAAAATTAAAAGTTGTTGAGATCTGTTGTTGTCTGTTCTATGGTATTCAGTGGCAATCTCTGTAGTAGCTATAGGAGGATTTTTGGCGGCATTTTAGGCTTTTCCAGAGCCATACTGTATCCCTGACATTTGCTGTAGCTAGCTGAATTTCAAGGAAAAAATTTGCCTTCCTTTACTGTTTCCTCTGCAGCTGTAAAAAAAAAAAAAAAAAAAAAAAAAAAAAAAAAAAATATATATATATATATAAGTATATGTAGATTGTAATTCACTCTTCTAATTATTATTTAAGATACTGTAATTATATAACACAGTACGTGGCTAGAAATGAATAAATGCACCTGTACCTTTCTGGCAGTGGGGAAATACATTTTCTATACATTACAATAATTTAGCTTTGGTATAGTTTTTGAGGTTTCTTATGCTAATTAAGGTTAGAGAAACTAAGTGCTAATGAGCAGTTTTTTAAAATCTGAAATGGAGGCACACAAAACCTGAGGGTTAGAGCTTTCTCTGTCATTGACATTTGTGACGAGCTGTGTGTGATCTTGGAGAAATCCAGTGATACAGACATGTTCTAAAGTATTTTTTGTCCACTGTGTTACTTTAATAATATGACATCATAAGACATCCTTCAGTATTGAATTTTGGGAATGGCTGTTGAGTCTGCATGTTTTAAATAGTTTTAGGCTTCTGAGTAAGACCTGAAGAAGTTGTTCAAGACTTCAAAACAAATAAGAAGCAGACCCTTTTTATTTATAATTAATTTTACTTTTATCACAGTAATTGTATTTTGTTGGTCTTTACCATTAATTATATTTTAATATCATTACAAGACATAGAATTTAAGATGCGGATTTATTTCCTAAAGAATATACATACACAAGAAAATGACCAGCTGTGTCAAGAACACACAGATATAGCAGAAAACATAATACATGGATGCTTTTTCCAATGACAGAATTATGATAACAATGTGATTATTCCCAGGAATGAGATTTTGATCTCTTACATTATTACTCAGGAGGATAAATACAGAGCTCAGTTTTCTCCTGTGCTGTTTATGAGAGACACAATGAACATCTTCATTTCTCATCTTCTTCAAGATTCAGGTTTTACATGAATTGCTGTCTTCTGCACTGCTGTCTAAAAAGTTCTGGTTCCTGATCTTTTGTATTAAAATTTAACAATTTATGGGATGCAGCTTTACTGCATTCTGCAAAAGGTGATAGATCACTGTGCTGAATTACTGTAGTAAAGATATGTTTTATACAAGAGTACTTTAGGATTTGTTTTGAATCAACAGTATTATACTAAACCTTACAGGGATCAAGGTATTGTAAGTTATTTAAGAAGTGTGCACTGATTTTGTATGTTTTTATTAAGTTCAGTTGGGAAATTTGTTGTTTTTGCAAAAAAAAAGAAACTAAATTGAATTTTTGCAGCAGATTAATCATATTAGATATGTAACAACAGATTGATAGACATGATTGAGGGGGTGTTTGAAATATATTTGTTTGAAAAAATATCTGGACTTGTAGGCTTGATAAAAGAGTTCAGCTGTTGCCAGCGTTCATTCATACATATGTGGCACAAGATTCCACAGAATAATGAAATGAGAGCAGTAGGAATAAGAACACTCTCTTTGGTTTTCTGTGGGCAAATACATAGTTTCAGCTCAAAGCATTAAATTACATTTTTCAATTCTCAAAATTCCACTTGTCTATGGCTTATTTCTGTTTCTTTTCACTAGAAAGTAGCTCTCCAGCTAGGTATCAAAATTCACGGTTTTTGGTTGAAAGTGAAAGGTTTGACTCTCAGAGGCTTCAAGGAACAGCTATGGGGTTTTGGGAAACCACTGGCAATAAGAACGAAGCCTAAGTTAAATTTGCTTTTCAACTTAAATTATTTTTATCTGTAAGATTTCAAGCCTGCACACTTAAAATGTAGGTGAATAAAGGTGCCTGGTGCAGACACTGACCAAAATAAAGGAGAACCTGGTTGCCCAGAACGAGCACAAATAGCAACAATTTTGCCACCACATTCCAGCTTGTAAGCTCTCTCTAGGGAGCTGTGGCCCAGACACTCCTGTGTGAGCCACACACCAGAAGCCCAACAAGCCCTAACTTACCATGGATAGTCCTCCCAAGCAGCTGGAGGTTACAGCTGGTTTGTAATATGAGAAGTTACATTTTCTCTTATTATAAAAAAGTGAGAAAATACTATACTTTTTATTCTAACACATAAGTATTGAGATAGTTTATTTTTAAAATAGTGAATTTAAAAAAAATCAGTCTCTTAAGAAAAAGTGTTACTTGACATCAAAAATCTTCATTAAGAAGAAGTAAATAATTATTCATACTCAACATATTAATCTAGCCAAGAGGTCTGTTGCCGTCTTAGATGTGGCGTTTTTTTGTTCTGCAAAGATTCTTTTTCAAGCCTTAAAAATAATAATCTGTAACAACTCTGGTGAGAATAAATTGAAGATAAAAATTCAGATTTTTATGTCTTAAGCAAAGTTCCATGTGCTTATAGGCCAGCTGTGATTTGAGGTAAATGGTATATTAGCCTGTATCAAGAATAGTGTTGCCAGCAGGGCTGGAGGCTATGGAAGTGATTGTCCCCCGTACTCGAATTGGTGGGGCTGAACCTTGAGTACTGTGTTCAGATTTTAAAAACGACACTGAGGTGCTGGAACATGTCCAGCAAAGGGAAACAAGGCTTGTGAAGGGTCTGAAAACTTGGCTTTTGAGGAATGGCTGAAGGGAACTAGGTTTGTTTAGTCTCAAGAAGGAGGAGGATCAGGTGGGACCTAATTGTTCAAATACCTGAAACGTGGTTGTGGTGAGGTGGTGGCTGGTTTCATCTACCACTCCTGCAGTGAGAGGATAGGAGGAAATGGCCTGTATTTTATACCATCTACATCATGCCCAGATCCTACACTTTCCAATGGTGTACACATATATGGAGATGTGCAAATATATAATTTCTGTAGTCAGTGCTTGTCCCTCCAAGGTGTCTGTTGAGTTCATTTAGGCCATAACTGTGCGTTCTATCCATCCTAGATGTCTTCCAGGGCAGGAGGGCTGATTTGCTGTTGTGTGGTTGAGAGCTGCATCAGGTGCTCATGACTGGTATATCTGGAGCAATGCGTCCTCATTGTCCATGGTAGCTATGGCAGGCAGTGGCAGTGTCATTCAGCAACCAGTATGATATGTACCTTTAACACTACAGACTGTTCTCATCCAAAGATCAAATTCCGTTGAGGTACACATCATGTTTTCCTGTCTCTCTGCATTACTCACTAAGTGTACTCAGATCCTTTAGCAAAAACACAGACAGGTTTGCCTTAAGTGGACTGAGTCTTACCTAGCACATTTCCCACATGCCCCACAGGGACTTTATCCTCTTCTACAGTACTTAGAGGTTTTGGCTGGGCAGGGCCAGCTCAGCTGGTATAGCCTCTATTGTTAAATGTAAATCTCAGTGTTTGAAGAGTGTTGGTTTCTCCACCCATTGCTTTCAATGTGGTTTTTAACATACCATTGTGGTGCTCAACTTTCTCAGAGGCTGCTAAAGGACAGGGAATATGATATATTCACTGAATTGGGTTTGCACGGTCTGGTTTTTAGTAGTGGGGGGCCACCGAGGTGGCTTCTGTGAGAAGCTGCTGAAACTTCCACCATGTCCAGCACAGCCAATCCCTGATTGCTCCGAAGATGATCATGCTGCTGGCCAAAACTGGGCCAATGAGAGAGGGTGGTAACACTTTTGTGATAATGTATTTGGGAAAAAAATCAATATGAACTGGGGCACTGTTAATTTCAGTTGGAGAAGAGGAGGAGATGAGAACATGGCAACACCGAGGTCAGTGCAGAAGAAGAGGAGGAGGTGCTCCAGGTACCAGAGCTGAGATTCCTCTGCAGGCTGCGGTGAGACTGTGGTGAAGCAGCTGTGCCCCTGCACCCCATGGGGATTCACAGGGGACCCACCTGCAGTCTGTGGGAGACCCAGTAGAGAGAGACAGCTCTGCTTCCAGGGTGGATCAGCCTGTCCTTGGAGGAATGCTCCTCATGGAAGAGTGACCCATGTTGCAGCAGTTTTGGGAGGATTGTGTGCTCATGGGAGGGATTCATATTGCCATAGTTTTTGCAGGACCGCCACTCATAAGATTTGGAGCCACACCAGGGAAGTTCATGGAGATCTGTCTCCCATACGAGGGACCCCACGGCCTCACCAGGCAAGGACTCCTCTCCCAGAGCAACAGAAGAAAATCGTCGGGTGACGATTTGACCAACACCCCGATTCCCTGTCTCCCTGCTCTGTTATTGGGAAGGAGGGAGGGGTTGGAGGAAGAAAAGATGGGGTTTTTTAAGGGCTTATTTTACTTCTCATTATCGTCCTCTGAATTTGTTAGTAATAAATTCACTTTGTACTTCTAAGCTGAACCTGTTTTGCTCTTGGAGGATTTTCTCCTGGTCCTTAACTTACGATGATTTAATTTTTTTTTTTTTCTCCTCTGTCCAGCTGTGGCGGGGGAGGGTGACTGAGCAACTTTCATGTGTGCCTGGAGTTTGGCCAGTGCCAAACCACAACATCGTGCTCTCTGGCTCAGGTGTCCCTCAGGTTAGTTTTGAAATGAGTCCCATTGTCGAACTCAGTTCATTCTGGGCTGCCGTGTCCTAACAGGACTTGCTTTTCCAGGCCCAAAATGTAGTTCCAGGTGGTGGCAGGAGGCACAGGTACCTCTCCAGTCATTCAGTGGTTGTCTCCACCATTGTAAGCATGCATTGCTTGCCTTGGCAGGTTTGAGTGAGATGCAATCATTCTGCCAGGTCTCCCTATATTTATATTTCGAGCATTGTCACCCATACACAGGGGTTTTACCCTCTTGGCCTAATTGTAGTGCATGTTTCACAGGTATGGATAACCTGGCAGGTAGTAGCCATGGTTAAGTCCACCACTCAATCACAAGCCTGTCTGTGTGCTGCATCTCTTCCCTCATGACCTGAGGCATCATGAGCCTACCAAGGCAGAAATAATTCACCTTAGTGTTGCCAACCCAGATCTAACTTAGTTTGATCTTGGCAGCTTGATGCAACTGTCCATTGTTGCAATGCTCCTCAGTAGTGCCACTCCTAGTGCATCTACATTATGTACTTTTACAGCCAACTTTTCTATCGCAGGTAGTGAGGTCCCATCACAATTCAGCTGCCCAGATGCACTTACCTTTGCCCTGACAATTTTTCCATCATTTTAGCCACCTCCATAGAGCATCCACGAGTCAGTGTAGAGGTGGAGTGTTGGCTGTTTCTCTTGTTCAGAAATATCTAAATCCAGCTGGATAGCTTTCAACTGCCGCATGAGTTCATCCACCTTGTGCCTTAACAGTTTCTGCAACTCATTGCATAGGAATCCATACAGCAGCTTTCACATTTTCAGTTTATTTCTACAATTTAGACGGAATGAGTCAGCGATGAGAGTGTGTTAGTTTTTACTTTCAGGTAGCTGTTTATATGGTGGCACCTCCTTGCATATGATACCATTTACTCCTCCTTCACCTCTTTTGACGATAGTCTGAAATTTTCACCTTCAGGCCAGATCATGATAATTTCCAAGATCCCTGGGCAACTGTGATTTCCTGTTTCAGTCAGGTGTGTGATGCAACCCACTTAGTAACATCAGTGGTGTGATATGTGCAGGGGACTTTCCCTTTGAACATTCAGCCTGGCACCAGCAGTCGGGGTGCCAGAAGAAGCTGTGCTTCAATGCAAAACACTTCTGAAGCAGCTCAAACCTTTTAATAAGCTGACAGCATCTCTTTTTCAGGTGGGGTGGAGCAGGTCAGAGATCTTTTTTATCTCACACTCCAGTAGCCCAGGAGTTGTGTTTGAGTCTTTTTTTTTTGTCAGAGACTCCAGGAAGGACCATTCTCGCTGGCTGCCATATAGAGAACATTTTTGACATACTGTCCTTTCCTGAGTGGCCCAAGAGCTACTCCATGAACAATCTGCTGTTTAATTTGTTCAAAAGTCTCTTGTTTTCAGGTCCTCATCTGAAATTATTCTGCTTCTATGTTGCATGATGGAGAGAGGGCTTACAGTCCTCTCTCTTATAATGTGTAATACACTTCCTCCAAAAAACCCACAGCACCTAAGAAAGCCATGTTTCCTTCTTGCTGGTTGTTTTTTTGACCACATCCATGTAGACTATAACTATAACATATTAATCAGTAGAAGACCTGGTAAATTTTGAGACCCATATAATTTTAGTTACCTAAATTGTGATACATTGTGAACAACATGTGTTTCTGTAAAGCTCCTACACATTCACAGACAGCAGGTGATTGTGCTAATGACCTGTAAATAAGGTGTTATGCATCTTTGTTTTAAACAAGATGCAAGATGGCAAGCACATCTTAGCATCTTTTTTTCTGTGAATTGCTAAAAAAAAAAGGGAAGTAGTCTGTCTTGGTGGAGGACTGCTCAGTTTCCCAGCCATGTTTTAGTAAGAGTTAAGGTGTCAAAATCAGGAAGAAAATGCCCTGTGATTATATGTTACCAATATGAGAAGAAAAACAAAACCAAAACCCCCATATTTTTATTTTGTCTTCTTAGACAAATGCATTTTAACACATCATGTAGTAGATAGAAGTTTAAAGATTGAAGACCTGGTGATAAACTGATATTTGCACTATCTTTCCTGAAAAAGAACAGGATGAGTTTGAAAAATGTCAAGTGCAATGTTTACCTGCATTGTTTTAGAAGTTCATTAGAAAGAAATAAATTAATGCAAGCATTCATGAAACATTCATATAAGAGTTCTATGGTCATAAACATGAAACTGATTTTTTGAGAGATCAAATGGGCCTGTGTGGAGGAACAGCAATTTTCTGACAAAACTCGAGTATAAACAAGGAGTGTGCAAAAAGTGGAAGCCCAGAAGACACTGTATAAGCACACAGACATAGTAGGAAAGCTAAAATCCGTATGGAATTTTTGCTCAACCTGGTAAGGGAGGTCGAGCAACAAATCACATAAGTAGATTGGGTCAGAATGGACCTTAAAGATCAACTAGTTCCAACTTCCTACCATGGGCAGGGACAGCTTGCACTAGAAAGATTTCTATAAGCATACAGGGAATAAAAGGAAAGCTAGAGGCAATGTGAGCTTGCTGCTGAATGGTAAAGGGGCCCTGGTGAGAGAGCATAGAAGACATTAAGGTACTGAATACCTTTTTTACCTCAGTATTCACTAGTGAGAGCAGCTTTCAGCAGGTCCCCAAGATAAGATAGTAAGTCTTGATGATGAAGACATTCCCACAATGGAAGACAGTTGGGTTAGAAAACAGTTAAGCAAATTGTAGAGCTCTACCATAGGCACAAGTGTTGAGGGAACTAGGTGATATCACTCGTAGGCTACTCCTAATGGTTTCTCAATAATCATGATAACTGGGAAGGGTGCCTTAAGATTGCAGCCCTGTGCTCCAGAAGGGCAGAAAGAGGGACTGGGAAGACAGGCCGCTCATATCTCAAGTTAGTCCTTAGGAAGGTGATGGATCAACTACTCTGGGGTACCATTTCCAGGCATGTGTACCAGAAGAAGGTGCCCAGAAGCAGTTCAGAAGCATGGGTTCACCAAAAGGGAGTCTGGCTTGAGCAAGTGGTGATTTTCCAGCAGGAAGTGACAGGCTTAGTAGATCAGAGGAAACCAGTGTTTCCTCTTAGGCTCAAGGCTGTTGTCTGCCTTGACAGTGGGAAGGCTATTGGCACTGTCTCCCAAAAGATCCTCAGAGAGAAGCTGAACTCCTCCTAGAGAAGCTGAACAAAGAAATATAAGCTGGATAAGGAGACACTGAGGTGGATTAAAATCTGCTTAAATGACCGTCACCAGAGTTTAGTAAGTGATGGTAAAAATTCCTCAATGGTGTACCTTAGGCTAAATACAAGTTTCAGTCCCATTTACTGTCTTCAATAATTATTAGAATGCTGGGTCACTGTGCCCTCAGCAAGTTTCCTGGTAGTTCAAAACTGAGGAGTGACTCCTAAACCAGCAGGTTTTGCTGCCATTCAGCAGGTGGCAGGAAAGGGCCAACAACAGCCTTGTGTAGTCCAAAAATTGGAATTCCAGAGTCTGGTACTTGAGGAAGTGTACCAGACATGTATCATAACATGCTGGAGGCTGACTGATTGGAAAACAGCTTTCCTGAGGCCCAGGCTCGGTGGACACCACGCTGGACAAAAGTCAGCAATTTGCCCTTAGCTGCAGAGGTGGCTAATGATATCCTGAGCTGCATTAGGAGAAACACTGTCAGCAGGTCAACAGAAGTGATCCTTGCCATCTTTTCAGCACTGGTTCTTTACCCAGTTCTGGGCTCCCTAGTATGAGTGAGACATGGACATACTGGGTGGAATCCAACAAAGGGCTGCTAAGATAATGAAAGAGCTTGAGCATCGCTTGTGTGAGAAAAGGCTGAGAGAGCGGAGACTGTTTAGCCTGAAGAGGAGAAGGCTCAGGGGGATCATACCAGTGCATATTAATACCTGCATTAGAGGACAAAGGCAGGCTCTTTTTAGTGGTCCCCAGTGACAGGACAAGAACATGAAACACATTCATTGGCTATTAGTTGGTGATATACTTCTCTCCATTTTTGGAATCAGAGATGAATAGGGAAGGCTTTTTTTTTTTTTTTTTTTTTTTTTTTTTTTTTTTTTCCATTTTAAGCAATGGAATAATATATTTAATAGTTTTGTTAGCAATCTGATTGCATTCAGCTGCATTAATTTTTAAGAACCAGCCTTATACTCTTGGTTTTTTTTTCATTAAAAAATAACTGTTGAATCTCTATCAGCTGTTTGAAAGAGTTTTTATTTTTACAAGGAGCTGTAGAAATCACATTAAAGTATTTTGTTGTTCTATAGTAATTTCATTATTTTCTTATGTTCTTTTTAATGTTACTTATCTCATATTTTCTGGTTATTCATTAAAATATTCACGCTTCTGTGCAGTTCATGACAAGCATATATATGGCATTTTCTGTCAGCTTTTCACATTCAGCCTGAATTATTAAATGTTTTTCAGCATATTTGAAATACATTTCCCTGTTCTTTCTTCTGTAATCCAACAGCTAAGAAATTAGGACAGATTGTCTCTGGAATGTTTTGGTTTATTTAGTTTTTGTTTTTTTGTTGTTTTTTTTTTTGTTGTTGTTGGGGTTTTTTGTTGTTGTTGTATGGTTTTTTGTTTTGTTTTTGTTCTGTTTTGTTTGTTTGTTTTTTGTTTGGTTGGTTGGTTGTTTTTTTCCTAAAACTTACAGTCTTCTCTCAACTGTTTCAGTTACTTGGAAGTCTGGTTTCCAGTTTGCAAACAATATGATCTTTAGTTGTGGATTAATTTGAGAACCAAAATATCTGTCATCTAGGTGGACTTTGAAAGTAATTTTTAACCACTTCATATTGTCATATACAATTGTCATATGTCAGATGTGACATATGACAATTGTATATGACAGTATGCATATTGTACATGCATATTGTCAAATGTGGCATTACTTTGAAGCACATTGATTGATAAAATATCTTGGAAATATGCTAGTAAAGTCTGTACCAAAATGTATTAGCTGTTAGCATAGAGCATTCACTCAGCAAACAGTTTTCAGAACTGAAATTAATTATTTGCTGTGGAAAAGAGTATAACTGTTCCTGGAAGCTGATTTGTGATGTGAACAAGTGATAATGTGTGTTTATAATCCAGGTACTTTCTTTATTTCCTCAGCCCTTATTTTTTGCAATAGAGAACTTACAGATGATATTTAATACTTCCATATCACATAAAATAGCAGTTGCAATTTTGATTAAATCTTTGCCTTCATTTGCTTTCCTACTTTATATATACAAGGACCTTAGGTACAGACATTTTCTTTTTGTTCCTTTGAGCAGCAGTGTTCTTATTGGGAGTGTCCATCCTCACAATTCATTCATACGATCACGATCAGTAACAAAGTCCAGCTGTGTTCATTGTATCATTGTGGATAGTTGTGCTGCAGCTTTTTAAATTTTCTCTCATTGAAAAAAGGTGACATAAACAGTATTTGCATTAAAAAGCAGTTGTATGCTTTTCTTGATGAGGTTTTGTGTGATACTAGAAAGCAGATTCACTAAGGGTCTTCATTACCAGCAAAATTAACTTACTGTAACACTGATCATACATACATGTTCTGGTATCTGCTTGGGCATATCAGCTAAGTGGGATGTAGATCATGTCCAGAATTTTAAGTTCACCTAATTTTCTGTTTCAATGTAAAAGTAGATTGACTTCTACCTTGGACTCTTTTTCTGAGGTTTTATAGAAAAACCCTTTGCTTTAATGGACACTGATCTGAAAATTATCTTTTAGGATGATAGTTTTTTGTTTTTTTTTTAATTTCCAAAGAATGCACAGCTTTGGTTTGTTTATTTAATTTTGTTTGTGTGTGTTCCCTGTCACATCCACACCCCCTATGAAGTGTTATTGTACTTTAAAATGGAAGTGAGTTGATGGTGGCCCTGGCCACTCTCTCATTTCTCTACCCCAACCATGAGGAGAGAATAGTAAGAGTGAAAGTGAGAAAACTTGTTGAGATAAAGACAGTTTATTAAGTGAAGGAAATAGGAATACAAAGACCATCACTTGCCACCTTCCACAAGTAGTGTGCATCCAGACAGTTTTTGGGTAATAGCTACACTCTAAAAACCCTTCCTTCAATTTTCATTACTGAGCGTGATGTTACATGTCATGGAGCATCCCTTCAGTCAGTTGGGATCAGCTGTTCCTGCTGTGTTTCCTTTTATCTTCTAGGCTACCCAAGCCTACCATGTCTGAATTTGTTTGACTTAAAAGCTGAATTTTCATCTTTCCTGCTGTTTGGCTGTGTTCCTTCAGAAACAGAAGCAGAAAATGCTATATTAACTTTCCTCCAACTACACCACACACAGATTTTCACAGATAAATCATTACTCTCATGGTTGTACCTATGTTACAAAGGTCAAGAGAATATAGACATTCTTGGTGGGGAGAGAGACACATAATGGCCTAACTTGGCCATCCAAGCAAGAGCTATTACATCATTGTCATGTTAAGTGGCAAATTTGACTCTACAAAATGTATCACTGTTCTTCTAATTGATTAATTAAAAAAAAAGAGGGAAAGAAGGGCAAAAGTAAAGGGAACATATTTAAATAGAAGCATATATTCTGATACGTTTAGTAAAAGAGACATTGCTTCTGAGATTCAGGATACTCATGAAACTTGGATTAGTTGATATCTCTGAGTGTGCGTAGAAGCAGAGTGTCTGAAAGGAGCCAATTTGTATATGGGACAATATTTTATTAATGTACTGTTTTAGACATCTGCCTGTGCCAGATGCATTTACATTTAGACTTGTATGTGTGCTTGTGGACCTGGTAATTCTGAAGTTGACGGAACCTTTAAGAGGAAGAGAATTTGCATTTTCTTTTTTTCAGTCTAAGTCTGTCAGATAATAGCATTGTAGCATGGCACTTAGAGTTGGATTTTTGCCAGAAAAGGACAAGCTAAAAGGAGTATTGGCAAATGTAGTGAGTGAACTTTACTGCTCATATTAACAGCGAGTAAATTACTGAGCAAACCTTCAGCCATATGCTACTTTATGTGTGCAAATATTAGCTAGTTAGATAAATTAGAAGAGGTTATGCAGTATCTAGGCTGCACAGGTACCTGGAATGATAGCTGCTATGTCCAGACCTGTTGCAGAAGTCTGTATCTTAACAGAAGACTTAGGGTTTTAGAAAAATTTTGCATTAAAAAAAAAATAAAAATCAGGCAATCAGCTAGCAGGTTTTGTCTTTTCTAACAAAATCCGGTCCATAAAGACGAGCACTCCAAAAGAAAAGCTTCTTTGACTTTGTGTCAGAAGACATAAAAACTTTGAAAAAGTTTCACTGACAACATTTGACAGTATGTTTTATCTCAGTACTGTAAATAGTGAAATACTGCATTTTATGGAGGCTTTCAAAAGTATAACAGGTTATTGTGGAGCTGTTGCTTTTTTACCTCATCATTAGAGATGATTTGTTGTAAAAAATATAATAGTACTCTTGTCAATTTAGAATTTAGGCATTATCATCTGAATAAAGAGAAATTGAATATATGAGTGAAGTATTTTTTGCTATATAAAATAAAGTTAGCTTAATTGTTACCAGTGAGATTTGGACAAACATGTTTCCAAAGCATGTAATTTTAGAAGGTAACAAAATGAAACCTAGATTAGAGCAATAATTTTCTTTCTGCTTTTGTTGTGGACAAAAAAACCCTCGTTTTGTGGTTCTGTGGGTCATAGAGGGATCAGACCCAGGACTCAGATTTCCTGGAGCATTTTACTACAATTGATCAAGGAACATAGAGCTAAACAGAACTAACTCTAGGGAGAGCACAGTCCTAAGCAGTTTAGATTAATTAAACTCAGTAAAACAGTCAGGACAGAGTTTTCAACCCAAATGTATCTGCGTGCCTAACTGCTGGAGCAGTTAGATGACCATTAAACAGACAATTTAAATGGCTGTTTTGCTGACAGATCAAATCCTGTGCAAACTGAGAAGAGTTAAAGTTCCAAACTATAAATAATTGCTGTCTACACTAAGCTGTCACTACACAGCTGTCTAGACTTGAGAGTGAGAGAGCTGGTGCTCTTCCTGCCTCCCAGTTGTGTATACAAAGTCACCACATAAGATTTCAGTTCCAGGATAATATTCCTTGAACTAGGTGGTCTTTTTGTGTGCATAGTTATGCTTAATTAAAATACCTAAACAGAATGTTTCGAAAGCTGTTCTCAGTATTTTTTTAATTACTGATGACATTTGCAAATACTGTGTGATCAGCCAAAGAGTACTCTTACCCTTCTAGATTAAACAAGAAGCAAATTATTCCTGCATCTCAGAGACCATTAGATGTTCTCCTGTTCTGTTCAGAAATTGTGACCTGGAGGTGTGCTTCTTTCCTCTCTCCAGTCTCATGAATGTCTTTCATGTGGTCTTCAGAGTATTTTTTAATGTGTCTTTGATTCTGTATGATTCTTAAATCCCTCTTCTGAAAATCAGATATTAGATGTCTTCAAGCTATTTGCTTACAATTTTTTTAATGGCAAACTATTCTTATGCAGCAGTACATAAGCTTTGATGAAAAAAACTTTTCTCCACTTTATCCTGTATGTGTTGGGGCAGAACACTGGCAGAAAGGCATGAAGGAAAAGCTAGCTCTTTTTATAGCATCACTGTGTGCAATCCAGGGCTAAGTGAAATATTTTAATTCAAATAAAGAATATTTTTCATGTAAAGCACAAAATTCATCAACATCAGAACATGTTTTTGTAATTTCTCTCCAACAGAATGTTTGACCAAATTTCAAACACCAAAGGAAAAGCTTCTGGGTGTTGGCCATTTAAACAGTTAGGAAGTTTTTGGTAGGTGTCAGAGCAGCACAAGGCAAGACAAATCAGAAAAGGAAAGAAAATAATTGCAAGGAAACCATTCTTCATGTAAAGTCAGATGGTGCAATTCTTGCAGCTGTCCTGTGTAGGGACCGGAGTTAAGGGTGCCTTCCAACTCAGGATAGTCTATGTTTCTATGAAAGAGACTTGCTTATTTTCCAGAAAGTGACTTAATTCCATAGTGGAAGTTACAGAAACAGAGTTGTGGGAACATTGTCTAGGGAACTGAGGAATGGACTGTGTAGTTTAACTGTTGATGGCTTTACTTGGGAACCAGATTTATCTTTAGTACATGAGGTTAAATAATATTTCTATTTCTAAAGTAATCAAGGATGTCATAGTATGAGCTCTGATTTACCCACAGTTTTGTGAACTTGTTGACACAGGTTTCTAACTCTACTAATTCTACACCTTTTGTAAATTAACACATTATTAGCATGTTATTTATAAAAACATATAAATATATTTTAAGTTGTTTAAAAAAATAGTGTAACCCAAAGCCTTATCTTTGTATTTCATAACTGTCTTGGCATGGGTAAGAAAAGGACTCTGAACTGTGATGGTCACTGAGACTCAAGCTGCCAGTTCCTGAAGTAGACCTGAGGTTTTAGTATAAACTGCAGAATCTGAGCTGTATTCTGCTAACAGGAAAAGAGACATGACCACACAATTGATTTGTTTGGGTTTGGAAAATTCTGGAGATATAATAAAATAAAACAAAACATGTTTCGACTTTTGCAGATGTTCTGCACAACATTCTTAGCATTAGATTTAGTAGCATCATCCTCCATGCAGTTTAAACCACACGTTTGATAATCTTTTTCAAAGTTAGAAGCATCAAAGTATAGATTTCATGTATAAACATGAAAATCACCACAAACTAACTATGCATTACAAAGCATGATGAGTTTTGCTTGAATTGAGTCTTTGTGAAGAAGAACAACAGATCATCAAAACAACTCAAATAAAATATGCTAATATTTTTTTTTTAAATCTGAAACAAAGTAACCCCCAGAGTTTTAGAAAACCTAATTTATCAGTATGCCTTGTACTTATAAATACATAAATGAAATACAGTGAATAAGTCTCTAACTTCAGATATATTTCAGAAGACATCCTAGGGTGAAAGTCCTTAATGTTCTGGGACCAGAGTATGTAACTGGTGCATGCCTGAATCCACTTTGGTTCATAGGTCTTGTGAACCAGACCAGCAGCATTATATCTCAGAAAAACCCAAAATCAAGTTAATTTCCAAAACTCTGTTAAACCTTTTGTCATTACAAACAAAATAATTGAGAATGTGTCTAAAGTAGCATTCTTGTGGTATGCCATTCATAGTATTATGTGTATATGTTGAAATTTTCTGAATGGGGTTGAGAGAATGGGAAGGGAAATCCTAGAATATATTTGTGTAGTTGAAAAGCAGTTAGTTCTTTAAGAGATTCAGTCTTGATAGTTCTGTAGTATGTTTTGAGTCAAACTGCACTAGAACAAATGGATGGGATTAGCACTTTACAGGAGGCAGAGATTCTTTTCTGTCTTTAATAAAACCTCTTCTTCTATGTACAGTAGTTTGTGTAGCAACATAAAAGCTTAGTGTGTTATAACCCTAGCATAATTTTTTTGTAATTTAGTGTTAGTTCTGCATGAGTTTTAATAATTGTCAACAATTCAGACACAATAATTTTCAAGAATTTCAGACACAAAACTTATTCCTGATAAGTTAGATATTCCTGATCTTGTTAGATACCAAGATCCAGATTCTGCTGTCCATACTATCTTGCTTACCTAGCTGAAGAGTTAGTAAATTTGCCATACTTGAATTTGGAAATTCATTTTCATTAATAACCCTTTTAATATATGTAGCAGTATTATTTGCCATGAGCTTTATGTAGAATCAATGTTTTAAAGATACCATAGGATAGAAGTAAAATATCTCAGTAAGTGTATGGTTTTAGCTGAAATCTTTTCATTAAAGATGTATTTGGAAAGATCTAATTTTATAAAGATGGTGAGGATATGATATGACCTTTCTTTAATGGTTGGGAGGAGTAAAAAGGAGAAAAAATGTATAGCTTGTGACCCCATGAATTAGAAGACATCATAAATTGAACCCTCTCAGATTGCATAGAAGTATTAGACAGTGAGCCATAGCAGTGTGCAGTAAACCCTTGCAATAAGCTGATTTACACTTTAACAGTTATGCATTTAAGGGGCAAGGCAGGATGCATTTGTTTATAAATTATTTTCTTTCTTTTACCTATCTCAATCACTTAATGACTGTCTTGTTAATTTGGTTTAATTTCTACTTTTTATATAAGTTTTCTAACAGAAGTTGACATAAAAGCCTTTGTGGACAGGCATGATTGGTTCTGTTTCTATGGCAACATGGGTGAATAGAAGAATGATTTCCTTTTGGAACCTTTCCTAAAAGCTGTTTTGTACCCTATAACGATATCTCTAGATTGCCATCCCTTGTCAGAGGTGAACGGAGATCACATCAAGGGTCAGCTTTGTTCCTTGTGTTTATAGATTATCCTCTGCAATCAAAAGACTGCACTGCTCTTCTTTTTCTTTGTGGTGCTGAACCAATTCCCTTCTCCACTATACACTGATGATAGGAAACTCAGCAAGATCTTTATTTTTTCAAAACATAACAAATAAACTAGGACTAGATCAACTATTGCACTGTACTAAAAGTGTCTCTGGCAGCTATTTCAAGTTCCTAATTTTTCAGTTACAGATCTATTTGTAAATCATTTACTTTATGCATCTTACTCACTGGAAAAGCCTGAAATATTAAATAGCAAGTTGAACAGTTCTGTTCAGTGCTTTGATTTAGAGAGAGATAAATCTCACTTAGTATTCTTTATCTTGGTGAATCTTGAAGCTTAGTATATAAATACCTTTTTTTAAAGTGTGAATATCTGCTACAATAATAGTGTAATTTTGATACATCAGATTATCTAATGATCATGTCAGGGAAGTCACAGAAGGTCAAGAAGTTCTTTACATTGTATTTTTTAAAACTTTAGTAGTAAAGCTTGCTAGTCATAGTTAACAATGATGAATATATATGTAATTTCTCATGCTTCCTATCCATAAAGATAATGAGAAACATGTTTTTCTACTCTGATCTAAGTGAAGGGTCATGCCTGGTAATAAATAATATGTTTGTGAATCTCAGTACCTATCTTTCTCAACCCCAAATTTCAATAAACGTTTTCTGAGAGAGAATTTAATCTTTATAATAAAAGTGATTTTAAAGTTTCCTTCCTCTATATAATGATAGTAATTTCTTTGTCTTGTTTGGTCAGGTGCCTTAAATAAAAGAATCAGTTGTTTTATTTTATTTTTTTTAATCTGTATCCTCCTCTGCTCCATATTTGTAATTTTTTACTTTGTTAGCTATTTTTATGGTTATTGCTCTAAGTCTTAAAGATATTACGTTCTGTGTCAGTAAAGGAGAAGGAGAGAGGTCAGTGTCTATACCCTGCAGAGGAAAGGCAACTGTTATATACTGGACAATCTCCAAGGAAGACAACCTTTTACTAATGAAAGGTGTGGGGATTTTGACTACAAAATTTCTCTTTCCTTCAGAACTTCTAAATTATTTGCTTTAGTGAGACTATATAGTTGTTTCTTTTGACAATGTCTGTTTTTACAGTTTAAGTAACTTTGATTCGAAAAATTATAAGGATGAGGTTTTTAATTGTTCAGTTGTTAATTGAGAAATTTAACACTATGATAAGAGGTTAAGAGACTATTTTTTTAATGTCTTTTAGGGATATTGTCTAAAAATTACAGTGGTAAACAGTGAGCAGAAGACCTAAAAGATACTTTATGCTAGCTGTGCTTTGAGAATTTCATGGGAAAATTAATTGATTCAAAAATAGGCCTAGGGCAAACTGTAAAGTGTGTCTAAAAAGACTAATAAATGATGACTGTGGTTCTTTTGGTGGTATAAGTGTCTCAGTACAGATAATTATGTGAAACTTTAGAAGCACAAAATAATAATTATAATGGAACTACGCTTACTAGGATACTCAAGTAAATGTAGAAACTGCCATAGAGAAGTACAGGCAAGAAGTAGTGGTCAATAAGTACAAAAGAAATACCTAGTTAAACTGTGAGTTTGTAATATTAGAAATAAATAGTACTTCTTCCCTGCTTTCTTTCCTCCCTTGTGATCTTACAGGACATTTTACATTTAGTACAAAATAATTTCAGGCTTTTGTCTACTTGCACCCAGGTTTTTCTCCTTTGTATTTTTTCAAGATTTCTTTTCTTTTGCACATTTGCACGTTACCCTTGGACCTATTATCTTTCATGTAGTTAGAAATATGATTTTTAATAGTGATCCCCTACCAGATAATAAGAAGATCTGAATACGTGTCTTTCAATACCTGTACGTTTTAGAAAACAGTTGTCAGAAAGACAGATGTTTGTTGTGGACATCCTGAAACCATGGAAAGTATGTGTTACTAGATACTGCCATCTTACCAGAAGACAGGTGAATGACTTTTAATTTCAGTGCCTTACCATCTTTTCTTCTGGTACATCTGTAGCATCAATTAACCTAAGTTTTCAGTGAAAAATTTAATAGGGTTGTGCTTAAGTGGAATATGGATATACCTATGTAGAAAGAAAATAATCTGCACACTTGTTATGCAAGTAGGATTATGGCAATAAACACCTACTGCTTGGCAGAAACACATATGTTTATCATATTCAATTGAGCAATATTTGAAATGCAGTGCACGATGAAATTCATTGACATTCTCACCATAAAGCTGTCATTGCAGCAGTGATAGCAGGTGATAGTTCTACAAGCACATGTCAAATCTGTGCTTATCTATTTTGACATCTGTTGATGGAAGCTCTCTTTTTCTATTTAAGTGGACAATAACCTTGATATTCCTTGTGAGGAGTAGAAGCCTACAAATGTTATTTTAAGAAGGATGTCTCAGCTTGTGATTTATACCCATCATAGCAAATTAGCAAACGAAAACATCAAAAAACAAACACTGGCACATTTCAAATAGATCCTCTTGCAACATTAAATCTTTAATTGTTTTGTTCATAGGCTATAGCTATTTTGTTGAACTTTGAGGATGTAAAAGAAATTTATTAGAATTTATTTTGTGATAATTATGTTGTCCCCTTCTCACCCAGTTTGGTTGCTGGCCTGTCCCTATAATAATCCTTCATTAACAGCATTTTCCATTTCTCTATTTTCCATAAAATAGAAATGACCTTATGGAATAGTTATGGGAAAAGAACATTTAGAAACATGACAAGCTTTCTGTGTTTTCTTTAGAATAAAGTCAGGCACACTCCTTTAGGAGCAAAGTATGGCACCAGCCTGAGGTATAAACCAGAAGTATTTCCTTTTGTTTCAGAATCCATAGTTGACAATATTGCAGAATTTTTCAATAGCAAAAAGTATTTATTTATAAAGTGAATTAGTATATTATTTTCAGTTGAATCAACTATGGGTTTCTAAGCCCAAACTATGCACCTGCAAGAAGTTGTTGCTTTGTTTTTTTTTTAACCAGGACTGTATTATGCATCTACAGTAATACTACAGTGAAAAGTTGGTAGAGGTGAATGCATTTGTATGATAATTCTTTAATGATTAGGGCTAAGTGACTGATGTTTCCTCTATCTATCTATCTATCTATCTATCTATCTATCTATCTATCTATCTATCATCTATCTATCTGTCTATCTGTCTATCTTTTTTTCTGACATCAGTTGGGAAGCTATTCCTTTGAAATAAATTAGGGACTTAATTAGGGTCTTAAAAAAATGGGACTAGAGCATTAGTTGACAAGATTCTTCCATTACCTTTTAGCAATGGGATGGACCATATCAAGTACTCTGGATATTGAGTACAACTGATAAAATTAATTCCTGTGGCAAGTGAAAAACTATTTCTGGGCATCCCTCAGATCAAATAGTGCTTTTACAGGACGTGTAATTAAAAAAAAAAAAAAAAATCCCCTTGCAGGACAACCGCAAGTTCACTTACAATTGCCGAATACAATCACTCATTTGAAACATAGTAGTAATTTCTAAATGGTAGTGTAATTCTTTCCTACTTCGTAGTTGCTTTGCTTTGTTTGACTATAATAATTATGATGTTCATTACTGGCAACTGGTTAGATGCCGCTATTCATATAGTGAAACAAACTGCAGTGTAAATGTGCATAAACAAAATTTTAATCTTGAAAAATCTCTTCCAAGTCAGCAGATACATCTTTAACAAAAGTGGTTGATTTCCGGACAACTGATAATCTTTAAAAAATTGTATGCTGTCCTATAAAATTAAAATTTTAAGGGCTCTTTTCCCTCCCAGATTTTGAATTCTTTTGCCATGGAATGCAAGATTCTCAGATATGCAATTCAAAATTAATTTGAAGTACTCAGTGTTAGGATGAGCACTACCTCTAATTTTTTACTGCTTTTTATTTCTAGTTTAGAACTTAATTTTAACTCTTTTTATAGATTTAAGCCCATTCATTTAGTAATACCTTTCAATTTTAATCATTCCATGAACTCTATTTGCAGTACAGAAAAATAAGTTATTTTTTCATATCAAAAATCAGTGGTACTTTCCAACTAACATGTCATAGCATTAGATGATCCTAAAGAAAAACGGATAAATCAGAACGTATCTACAAATAGCTAAGCCTGATCTAGGTTATTGACGGAGAAAATTTTTATGACTCACCAGAAACAGTAAAAATCCTGGGATTTCTTGTACTTCTGTAATCCACTTCTACACAACATGCAATATACATGTACTATTTTGGCCTCTTGCAAGGCTTTTATTATGCTGAGAACCTGTTTCAGAAACCAGTTTCAACTTAACTAGAAGAAACAACTTCTTGTTAGTATTCACATTTCGTGTTGTTGATGGAAAACTTCCTGTTAATTCAAGCAGGCTTGATTGGTCTAAATGAAAGAGCTGCTTGTCAACAGTTTCTGAAACAGTAGGTGTGCTGGAGTAGAAAGCTGGAAAATCATGAGTAATTGTTTACAACAGCTGTGAAGAGAAATGTAAATACAGAGAAGTCTTCCTTTAGAAACCTTTGCATTTGATTTGATCAAACAATGAAATCTGTGTTTTTATTGTAGTTATCAATGGATGAGAGCTAAAAGGCTTTTTTTGAGTTATATATTTAGATTTTTAGGTATGCCAGGAAATGCTTCTGAAATTGTAAATGAAAACCCAAACCTTTCAAATGAAAGGAGAAAAAATGCTGGGAGGGTAACTAAATGAAGACACTTCAGTTCTGTGGAGACCTCTTAGAAAAAATGAGGGGCAGATTCTCTTCCAACCCTTACTCTTATCCTGGGCTATAACACTTTGCAGGATCAATCACCATGCTTAATTTTTCTAACACCAAACTTAATTTTCATGTTAACAGGAATTTACTGGTGATCAGCATTGCCACAGCAGCCCTATCCTGTCTCCATCTTTACCCTTGTCTGCATTTCCACATCCTCTGTGGTCTTTACATTCTAGTAAGAAAACCTCTTGTTGAGGCATTCTCAATACACAGCTTTAGCAGTAAAAGGCTAATATTATCCAGGACATACCTTCCTAGGTAACTGCAAAATATAGGCAGTTTTCACGTCTCCCAGCTAGTCCTTATTCTGGGTGCATTAGACTTCAATTCACCTAGCAGTTAGGGTAACATTAGGATGAAGAGAAAATCATCCATGAGCCAGAACAAATGATAAACCATTTTTCCCTTCCTGCATGATTTTATTTCTGAACTAGCAAGTATTACTGGATTCAGCAACAAACAAACTTGCTCCAGGCCTGTAATCTGACTTCAGGCTAAGCTTACTGCATACCTGTGAGAGTTTTGAACATGAATGTGTGACCTCTGATGACTTTTTCAGTGTAATTTACTGATTGACATTTATTCAGGCTTTGATGTTCCAGAACTTGATCCAGACCCATCTAATTTTCTCAGTTCCTGTTGTGCAAATTAAGAATAATATGATAGTGTGTGACATAGGTGTATGATGTAAAGTACATTATTGTTTGTGAATTGGTACCACATGGAAGTATTGAGTATTGATGAGGAAATAAATAATTCAAGTGCTCAGGAAAGAGTTTGAGTGTTGTGTAGTAAATTAATTCTTGACAGTAAATGAGCAGGGCACAAATCTGAGCTTATTGCTTTTCAAACGCGAGCATAAATTTGTAATTAATACATTAGTCTGCTGAGGAGGTACCATGGCTGATCCCTTCAGTTTTGCAAAAATAAGGGCAAATACTTGGCTGTTATTAAAGCTGAAAGAAGAACAAAGTCTGGGTTTATAAAGGAGAGGGGAGTAAGGACAAGAAGACTGATTATGTACCAATACCCTGAACTTTGAGTTGAAATCATATGTTAATGTCAGCTAAACACAGCCAAAATATGTTGCTTGCATTATACTTTTCTAGTCCCTTTCTATTTTTGTGTTGGGGATCATAAATTATGTGACCTACATATTTTCCTTTTAGGAGACCATATCAGTCTTGCAAATCATGGGACTGGAAGTTTTTACTTACTGTTTTGCTAAGACATAATTTGCTAATGGTTTTAGAAAAAAGAAAATTGTTGTCATTGTTTTCTCATATATCTAATTAATAAGGAATGTTTGTATTTCCAGTTCTGGTATAAATTCTTAACTAAGTTAGGTAGTCAGTGGAACTCCTTCAGTCCAGTTAAGTGCCTGCAGGGGTGGAATTATTCAGATACCAAATTTCATTTCTTAACAAGGATTTTCAATGTTAGATCTTCATAGGTTCGTATCTCTGAACGTTTTCCTGGTCTTGGTGTGACTGTTTATGCTATTAATTATTAATTTTCTGTGGACAATGACCTAGGAAGAATGATTCCTGAGCTGATATCTAAGACTGTACCCAGTTTTCGATGTATTTTATTGAAGTCTTCATACTACTTTTTTTTTTAATCTTATCTGCCCTCTTTCTCTATCCTGTCATTGTGGCAAAGATGTCCTAAATTTGCTAACAAAGTAAAGGGAAGGTGAGAAAAAAGGCTCATGCAAACAAGAAATTGATGCCTTTGCTAAGTAAGAACTATTGATAATCTAAGGGATAAACCAGGAGAAGACTAAGCAGTTTGTTGTCAGGACAGTGCTATCTTTTTGATCGCTTTGTTTGTTGTCTTTGAATTCTGTTCCCCTGTGCCTGTTCAGAGGATGTCACAAGCTTCTCTGGCTTTCCTTTGTGTCTCCATTCTGATTTAGATGAACTTTATCTTTTCTGAGGTGGGGAAAAATGGTTGCTGTGAACAGTATATATTTTTGTGTTATTGCAATATATTGCTACATTTCTGTGTCATAGCTTCCAAGTGCATTGCAGAATAACATATCTAACAATATTTAGAATATCTTACTATGCAACATCTACTTTCTCCCATCTGGGAATCACTGATCTCCATGGAATCACATTGATTATATGTGTCACTATTTGTGTAGCAAGTTCAGAACACCTCAATATAGTGCAAAAGTTTCTGAAATGTGTATTTTCAGTGATTTAATTTTTATTACTTTGGCTTTGTGGAAGATTTATTTATAGAATTGAACATTTGTTTATAGAATCACAGAGTACTTTGGGTTGGAAAGGACCTTTAAAATCATCTAGTTCCAACCCCACTGCCATGGGCAGGGACATCTTCCACTAGACCAGATTGCTCAAAGCTCCATCCAGCCTGGCTCAGAACACTTATGGGGATGGGGCATGCACAGTTTCTCTGGGCAACCTGTTTCAGTGCCTCACCACCTTCTGAGTAAAGAATTTCATCCTAACTTCAAAACGAAACCTGCCTTCTCTCTGCTTAAAATCATTGCCCCACCTTCTGTAACTGTCACAACTCCAATAGACTAGTGGCTATTCCGTTTCACCAAGTGGTCCTAAACCTGCTCTTTGCTTATAGTGGGAGGGACTTCACTGCCCCCACACTCACTCAGAGGATCAGGGACTTGAAAGAACTAGAAGGCTTGACTGCCAGGTGAAGACTGAGGCAAAGAGGTCACTGGGCACCTCAGCCTTCACTCTGTCAGTCAACACTAGTTCAACCTGCTTGCATATCATGGGATAGGCTTTCCTTGGACTTTGTTTTCTGAACCTGTGGATTTATAGGATCCCTTCTAGTTATTCTCATGTCCCTTGCCTAGACCTGTTCCAGATTTTATGTGGCTTTCCCCAATACCATCCTTAGACATTTCAACCATATCTGTGTATTCTCCACAGTTCGCATGTTCCTGCTCCCACTGGTTCTGCATTTCTGTCTTATTCCTCATTTTGAGTAGCAAATCCTTACTCAGCTATGCTGGTTTCCAGCCTGCTTTACTCATTTCCCTACACACAGGATATAGAGCTGTTGAACTCTTAAGTAAAGTGTTCCTTAAAGAGCTGAATTTGTTGTGTTTGATAGAACATAGAGTGCTTTGCTTTACAAGGCATGGTGAGACACTGTACATCCTTAGGGATGAATGTGTATTTCAAATGCCTCTGCATTTTGGTAAATCATATATTCTGATTTTTACTTTTGACTGTCAAGGTAAGGAAGCAGGAAAAAATACAAAAGTAGTTTCTCTATTTCACCTGAATTGTGTGTCAGAAGGCAAGTCCTACCACTTTTTTTTTTTCAAGAAGACCCTTAATTAAACTCTGTGTGACAGTTTCAGTCTCTTCATGGAAGTCTCCCACATGGACTGAGAGTGGGAGAGGCTAGAGATTGTACTGCATAGGACAGGAAAGCACTGAGGGATCAGGATAGCTGTAGTGAGTTACTTTGAATGTAAAGGTGTTCTGTGTGAATTTATACTGGCTCAGTGAATCATCCTTGACTTTGGCTGGTAGTAGTAGCTATTCATCTTTTGCAGGAAAACCATGCAGTGCTGATTGTTGTAATGACTACTGTCATATTAAAGTCAACGTGTTTTATTCTGCAGAATATTTCCATTTTGCACCACTTTTTAAAAGCTATTTATTTAGTCTGTTTTGTCCAGTTTTGTAGTATCTTAGGTGGTGGTTAGCTGTCAACTGGCAAAACACAAAAGCTGAAAACGTTAAAGAAATGGAAAAACGTGGTAGACAAATTTGGGGTAGTTGTTAATGCCTCATCCAGGAGGCCTTCTTCTTGCTCATTTTTGATCCTTCATACAGTCCTGATGGTGTAAAACACAGAAGCAATTTAACATGGTCAGTCCCTGGGTCTACTTGTGTGCTCAAGCTGAATCAGAGCATCTAGTGGTTGTCATCTTTTTTCTCTCTATCACTGTAGTCTCACCGCTGTATTGGCATGGCATTTGATGATCCTCCAATCAAATTTCTTCCCTTCCAAGCAAAAGGGGCCCCTTGTTAATTAATCACTTTACTCTCCCATTCCTTACTGCTATATGTAGAGGCCATAGCCCTGTGCATGAGTCATGTGGATCTCTTCCTGTGCGTTCTCTGAGCTCTTGAACTTTAAGATATATATACAAGGTGGACTTTCTTTTTGTTTTGGTCATTCATTTCCTCGAGCTTTTAGAGAAAAGGTTGAGAGTCAGTGATATATGCTATTGAAACAGTACAGAGTTGAAATTGAGTTATAGTTCTAAAGGCATAAAATGTATTTTCTTTGAAAAATGATAAAATTACCTGATGTGAAAAACCACTACTGTAAGACTGATAAGCCATTGCAAAGGACAGGGTACCATAATAATGGCAACTTGAATTATAGTCCACTTTTTAGTGGGGGGTGGGGGAATAAACTCTGCTGGTCTTCATCCTCCTTGTCTTGTCAGTATTTTCTTTGCTACTTTTTATGTTTGTTAGAATCTTTTTCAAATATTCAAAATTCAAGGTATTTTCTATACTGTTTAGAATGCATCTTTCCTTGAAGATGCATTTTATTTCTAGAATGTTCTCTTGATAATCAAGTCCCTTTTCCTTTTTTTTCTTACATCTCAATTTCCATATGCCCTTCAAAATTTGCAGACTGTTACATCTTTCAATTGTCACTTAGCCAGTTCATAAGCATCATGCCAATATTTAGCTCGGGAATCTCTTCCATAAATTTGTCCTTAGAGAGCTGCTTATGGTGCTTCTGCCTTTATTTTACTGACTGCTAATTTACGTGCTTATTTTTGTTACTGAACGAAAAGATGTATTTCTTCTAAAGTGTTACTGGGATCTTACCAAGTACATGCATCTTTTGATGTGTTGTGTTGTTTTATGCTACTTCTTTCTTTGTCTATATAAATCAAAAATATACTGTTTAAATTTTTTGCTATAGTGTCTGTAAATTATATGTGCACTCCATAAATGGCATGGGATCTTCCTTCATGCATCCAGCTGCAACATTATTAATACATTCTGACTTGATTTGATTTCATGCATTTAGTTTTAATTGTGAGAATAAATCCATATGTTGCTTTTTATCTGATCATTTGGTGTTTATAAAAAAACATCTATTTAGGGTTTTTTTTTTTCCCCTATTATTCTGTGAGTTGGTGTGAATTTTCACAGATATTTACCTTATCTTTTGGAATCTCTGAATATAAGACATGCAGCTAGTATGGAAAGACTATTCAGCCATCTCTGCATTTGAATTTTCTACTATTTTTTAAACAATATGCTTTATTAGTAGCAATTTATAGTAAAGTTTATGAACATAAAGGGATTTGACAGATAAGTAGACCTGAATGACTCAGTATCCAGTTTGTTTTTAATGTGTCTAGTTATCAATTGCACAGCAGATAGCTTCTATTAATTTCATTTTATTAAAGGAACCATGATTATAAGTTAAATGAAGAGTACTTGGGGAAGGATAAATTATAATAGGCCATGGAATCACGTGCCATTAAACAGAATGTCCTGGTATTTTTGCATAGTTCAAATACTTTTGCATTAAATATAATTTCATTCAAAACCCAATTCAAGATAGTTAATGTGATTTGTTAGATACCAACTGTTAAGAGGGCATGGTGTTTGAAAAATAAAAAACTAACCCAAAATATATGCTGGTAATTCCCTGGTCTCATTTTGAGAAACTGTCCTTGTTTTGGGTCATCCATTCAATTCCAGTAAAGTATCAACAGGTTTTCATAACTGTCTAGCTGGCATTTTGTAAATAATAACCTGTTTGCTTTGTTCTTAAGGACCAACATTTGATTAGTGCATTTTATTGACAATGAAACCAAGCCATGTGCCCTGTTTCCATTGTTGTCTTGCAAGCAAGTGAAATCCCTCTGCAGTTTTTGAATGCTAAAAAAGTAAAAACAGTGTACTACAAAGACATTTAAAGCAATAGTGCTTGCAAAATAGAAAGAACATAGGTAGTACGTTTGCTGCTAGAGAAACATCTTTCAGTAGGGAAATAAACACAATGCAAACAAATATCAGTTAATCTCAGTTATTATTATATGGAGATTAGTTGAATAAAAAGATAAAGGTTCTGCCAACCTTTTGCTTTTAAGCACCTGTGAGAAGGCTCTCAAGGGTATACTGTATAAATATGAGTTCTGTCACAAGCATGACTTTAAATATTTTATGAGTTCTGCTTCAAATGCTTCTGCACTGCAAACAATTTCACTATCTATAATAAGCATATTTCAAAATAATTTTTATAAACTTTGTTACTGTTTTAATCACTTGGCCTGTATTTAAGAAAGCAAAATTGTTCATGAAAGCCAGAAATTTTTAAAGCAAGTATCACTTAGTGAATAATTTGTAAATCATGCTTGCTGTTCTTTCTAATGGACTTTCTGGAGCTTTGAACTGCATTGTTTCTCTTTGTGACCTTAAAATGACTCCTCTTGTCTTTGTAATATGGGAAGGTGTCTCTTAACCATGAGTACCAGACATAACAGTCTTAGAAACTTTCTAAGACAGCTTTTCAGACTGTAAGGCAGTTTGGTGCTTGTGAGTTCCACTACTGAGGCAGTGTTCTGCTGTATGACTACCTGTGACTAGCAGGACTTGTAAGGCCTTAGCTGGAGTACTGTGTGCATTTCTGAGTTCCCCAGGACAACAAAGACATGGACATACTGGAAACAGTCTAGAGAACAGCCATCTCCTCAGCAAGGAAGGCTGAGAGCTGGACTGGCTGTCCTGGTAAAGAGAAGGCTTGAGGGATCTTGTCCATGTGTACAAATACCTAATAGGAGGGTGTAAAGAAAATGGAGTCCAGCTGTTTTCAGTGGTGTCCAGTGACAGAGCAATGGGTAATTGTCACCGTGATCCTCTTACACCCATTGTCTACCACGTCATTGTCCATGAAGTGAGGCAATCAGTTCTGTCTGAACATGAGGAAACATGTTTTTCAGCATGTGTATGACTGACCATTGAGGCAGGCTGGCCAGGGTAATGGTCCTGGGCAGTCTCTTCAGATGGCCCTGCTGGATCAGACCAAAATGGACCAAATGATCTCTAGAGGTTGCTTCCAACTTCAACCAATCTGCAGTTGATTTTACAATTAAAATGTTTAGTTGTTAATATCAAACATGATTTGGTTACCTTTTCTCAATCTTCTACAACGAGCAAAAATAGGTGTGGTAGACACAGGTGACTAGTAAAATTACTTTTTTGCAGGAAGTCTGGTAAGTTCATCAATCACGTAGTAAATAATGTCCTCTTGCCTTTCTTATACTCATCTTGTGATAGATGAATTGAGGTAAGTGCTCTCCGATCTACTTCAAATCAGCATCAGTAAGGACTGTGGCAGTTTATGCTTCAAGATGACAAAAAAAAGAGAACAGTTTCTCAGCAATATCATAGTGCAGTGGCTGTTTTACAAATGGATGATTGCAGTGTTCTGTATTAGCTAAAATTATACCTGGACTGCTTTGTTAGGGGCTAACTTTTTAAATGTTCAAATTTTGTACACTTTCTTGCCACACACATGCAAAAGGCATGTACTTATAGTGAGAAATAAAGCTTGCCTATTTGACTCTGAGATCTAGACATTGTAAAGGGAAACAGAATGTTGCAAAACTTAAATGGCTAAGAATAAGTTAACACAGTGCCAGATATGAATATTCCTAAGGACATAGGTCATGCAGTCTCTGATATGTGAGAAGTCCTATAAAAAATACAAGTATATGAATTTATTTGTATTTTCCATTCTCTCTAACTAACAGGTATAAAACGTGGCTGAGAAAAATGGGAAGAATCACATCACTTTACTACCTTTAGGAGAATGCAGTGCATTTCTCCTAAAGCAGCCCAGGGTAGTACTAACTTACTTTATGACTAGGATAAATAATTAGCATTGTTAATATCAGAATTAACTTGGATTTATAGATTAGAGATATCATGACTATTGTAACTTTTTAGTTTTTAGTGCTTTGCATGATAATGCATTTGTAAGAACACCCCCGCAAAAAAAATTAAAAATATATAATATAGAAGTAAGATAATTTACATTTTTTTAAGTATTTTGCTAGCTTTATTTGTTTGCATTTTGCTAGCTTATTTTTAAGTGATTGAAGACACTATTTAAAAATTCTTAATCTTTTACCACTACTGTTGATAAACTACAGGCCATATCCAAAAAGGCAGTGTTCCTTCTTTCACTTCTGTGGTTTTCTCCTTGGGTTTGGGGGTTTTTGCATTTTTCTTCTGTTCTCTGAAACTCATGATTTTTATGAGTGATCATTATTCTGATCCTTTTCTTTTCAGTGGGTGTTCTAACTGTTCTTTAGTAAACTGCTGGAGTCTGGCTGTTTTGCAGTCAAGGACTGTCCCTTTTATTAGCAAAGGTATACCTAGCAGGGTGCAGCATGTTTGTACTAATTTCCAGTTGTTACAAATGTTCTCTCATGGTCTCCTGTAATTTGAAACTTGATACACATCTGACCCAAAACTGATGATTAGTCTGTGTATGCAGTCTGCAGAAAATATGTCATATTAATAGAAGAATATAGAGAGCTTGAAAATGTTAATGAATTTTCAATTTCAATTCCGTTCATGAGCATTACCACACTAACATCCACAACATGAATGACCATTATGAAGAACTTGACATATGTGTAGAAGACACAGTCTTTCCAGAAGGCTTAATTATTCCCTAATAGTTTATTTTCCACATCTCCCTAATGGCAATGTAAAAATTAGTATAAAATTAATCAGGGAGAGAGAAATCCTTCTAAATTTTAATTTCATAGTTCTCAGATTTGTTATATGTAAGGGCAGTTCTAATAGAATTTGTCATATAAACAGTCAAAAATCTTAGAATAGCAGAGGGCAAAAGAACATAGGAAGACATAACATCCTAGCATGAGTTTTGCACTTGCTAGGTCACTCCACTGAGATACTCTCACTAGGCATTGTTTAATAAGTTTACTGAGCTACTGATTAAGAAAATCAAACAGCACAGACCTTACAAAAAGTCTTGCCACAGTCATGTACAGGGAGAGCAGCAGATAAGTGAAATGGTGTTAGGACATACTTACATTTAAGAAATTTTTCTTAACAGTTTTCAGGATCTAGTGAGAGAGACTTAGCTTGTGTTGGGTCGTTACTCAGTTAAAAATAACCTTTCCAGGTCATGTCATTTTGTTTGCCGCAGTGAAATAAGTTTATTTCAGCAGAATGAGGCCGTTATTAGCTTGGCAGAGTCCACTTGTCAGAATTTTATGGAGCAGAACACCGTTTGGCTTGGAAATTCAATAAATACTGTAATGTGAGAGGAGTTAAACTCCAAGGGCTGAAGGGGCACAGTCTTGGGAATTTGTCACTAATGCATTGTTCGACACTTCTGTTGAGAAAGTATCAGGATATATGACGAATGATAATTAAAAATCCTGCAGACATCTCTCTCATGATACTAGGTGATGTTAAATATATGGACTGAATATAATTTTTGTATTGAAGAAGAATACCAGTAATGTCAAAAGTGAACATAAATGCTTTGCGCTTCTATTTTTATCTACTTTATTTCTCCTACATGCAGTTCTCCTAACATTGGGATGGTTTAGCATGGTTAAAGGATATCTACAATTAAATGTAGTTGAACTATTATTGTTTAAATTAGCATGGGAAAAATTTGCTCTGCGACGTGTATATATCTGAAGTGTGGGAGGCTGATTTTCTGTCTCCAGTGGGAGAGGAATAGCAAAACTAATTGCTCTCCCTGCAAGGTGAAACTATGCAATTCAGTCATATAATAATTTTAGATGCAGGGATGAGGTAGTCAGCAAAAATGGTTGGGGTGCCCTCAAGCTATCCAGACTTCCTGCTTTATGCTTGGAACACTATCATTTGAAACACGTTATAAAGTATTGCCTGTTTGAACAAAAAGATTACTTCCAGATGGAGTAATTTTAGGTTTCCAGTCATATACAGTAATATTTATAGACAATGAGCTAATTAACCATTGAATAGATGGTGGAATATTGATTATGCAATGTCATTCTGTCAAAACTGGATGTTGTTTATTAAAGAAATGTACACTTGACATAGGTGTTACTGTCTGGACATTGAAATGCTACTTGGAAAGCCCTGCTTTGTACTACGTACAAATCAGATGAACCTGTTTCAATAATTTTGCCAAGTATTAATACCAGGTAATTTCTAGAAGGTGAAGGATTCCCATGAGGAAGTCAAGTGTTCCATCATAGCATGAAACAATTTTTAGCATATTCTAAATTGTATTAACTATCTTTTCTCGAATTTATTATTATTCAGCTGTTCAATCTGGGGGTTTTTGTCATCTACAAATATAAATTTGGAAAGAGTTAAAATTGAAGTAACCAGTATCAATTCAAAGCAGTTCCTCTGTGTGTAATATGACCAAGTCCAAAAAATACAGTGTTATTAATTTGATCAAAGCAGTACTACCTTCAGTATTACTTGGATAATGCTAACATGCTTCTTGGTATCACTATGCAAGTGGCATATGAGAAAAATGTGATTGTGTTTTGATATTCATGCCTAATTTTTATTTTATTTTATTTTATTTTATTTTATTTTATTTTATTTTATTTTATTTTATCTTATTTTATTTTTATATTTTATTATATTTTATTATATTTTATTATATTTTATTATATTTTATTATATTATATTTTATTTTATTTTATTTTACTTTACTTTATTTTATTTTATTTTATTTTATTTTATTTTATTTTATTTTATTTTATTTTATTTTATTTTATTTTATTTTATTTTATTTTCTGTAGTATGCTTTTCTTTTTTTCCCAAATCCATCGTAATCTGGATCTTCTTTTCATTCTAAATAGAATTATCTTCTCTGCACTGCTTCTACTCACAGAAATTGGTGTGTTGTGGTTGATGCATCTGTATTTACTATTCATACAGATATCCTGTAGATCATAGTAACTTGTAAATCTAGTTCTAGGCAAGCACTGGAGAATAGTCTCTGAACTTTATCTCACCTAGGATAGCATGTATCTCTTTCCTTTGCAAGTGTTCTCACATTTACTTTCAAAATAAGAGCATGCCTTAGAGTTACCTATTCATTTAATTGTACCAGAGTTCCACTAGTCCTAAAATGTGTCTAAATGTTGAGACTGCTGATTCATATGTTTTAATTATACCTTTTTATGTGAATAAAATAGTTTTTCAAATGGCTTGCCATACACTCAAACTCCGTTAAAATTACATGAAATTACTTCATAAAACAAAAAGCACACACATTATAATGTCCAGATTAATTCATTTGGTTAGTGGATAATAACTCTAGTTGGACACAGAAGAAATCATTCACAAATTAGTAATTCCCAGAAAGCATTTCATCTGGATAAGATGTGTATGCTTATGGTATATGGACATAGCTTACCAAAAGGATCTGTTCAGTGATATCCTGAAGCAGCAATAAACAAATATACCAGAATAATTGACACAGTTTACTGGCATTTCACAGTTTATATGCTGTCACATTTATATTAGTTTCTGGCAGCTTTGCATACTGGTGGCTAAAGATACCTTTTTTAAACTCTTCATTCAATCAGTGCACTTGGTGTTATCTTGATACTTTGTGGGTTTTTTGACTAGTACTAAAATCAGAACTTTTAAATCATAATTTTAAAAATCATATTACTGCAGAAATTTTAATAAAGAAGATTAACCAGATAAAGGTTTTCTAAAGAAAGCATGAATTCTATACACCAGAGAATTAAGAAATTATGACATTACGTGGTGCTGGATTTTATTGCTATTTACAGAATACTTTCTCTTGGATCTAGAATGAACTTTTTCTTTGATCATTTTACTCTTTCAAGATTATTCAGCACTAGCAGATACTGTGCTTAGATCAAAAGGGTAGGCAGAGTTTTATATTTTGATTTATTTGATTTACTTGCTGCCTTGGCTTCACATAGTACAGTTTGGTGGGTTTGGTTTGGTTTGGATTTTTTGGTTTTGCCTCTTTTTTTTGTTTTGTTTTGTTTAGGTTTTTTTTTTTTTTTTTTTTTTTTTTTTTTTGTTGTTGTTGTTGTTGCTGTGGTGGTGTTTTGTTTTGGTGCGGGGATTAGTGGGTGTTTTTTTGTTCCGTTGCTGATTTTTTGTGTGTTTGTTTGTTTTTGTTTGTTGGTTTTGGTTTTGATTCGGTTTTGTTTGTTTATTGTTAAAGTGCTGTCCAGGGGGGGAAAAAAAAAGCTTGCTATCCTAAGCACCTGAAATAATTGTCCTGAAATGATCTGAATATTTTATCCAGACAACATTGAATTTGGACTAATTATCAGTACTATCATAGATTTATGCTTTTAGAAAGAAAAGTGTTGTTTGTTGCTTTTTTTGTTGTTGTTGTTGTTGGTTGGTTTTTGGTTTTTTTTGTTTTTTTTTAATACAGGTGTTTGTAGTTGTTGTTTGCTGTGTTCTTACTAGGCATTCTGAGATTTTTATCTGTATCTAAGAGGACGGGCTCTAGATGAAGCACCCTCCTCACATTTATGACTGCAAGAGCCACCTGCTTGATTTATTTGTCCCCAACAGAGAAATCTTTGGCATGCAGTCATCTGGATACCTCTGTTTTGTCTGGAACTGGAAGAGGAAGGGTGTTGGAAGAGCAGTATTTCAAGTATTGCCGAATCCTTACTGTTTAGTTTTTTTCAGCCCTTGTAAGCATTTCTTTTTCTTAGAGGTGATTTCTTATACTCAGCAAGTGTAGAAGTGGATCCCACTGTTGCAGTAGTTAAAAGAAATATAGAGAACATGGATGTTGGAATGAAAACACTTATGCACAGTAGTGGATGCAGTGCTCTCTAGCTGACTATGAAGGATGTTGTGAAACATCTGCATGTGGTTCATTGTTTATGGCAACCTTCTGCATGGGCTGAAGCAGAAGGAAGGCTGACAGAGCTTCTGTTGCTGAGGCAGTGTGTTGTTAAAGGAAGTATTGCAATTCTGATTATGCAGTCCCGATGCATTCTGGAGTGACTTACAGTCTTCCAGACCAACATGATATCAGGTATAAACAACTAGGAATTTAGAAGTTTTAAATGCCTTAAACACTCATTATTAGCCACAGTAAAAACTCTGCCATTAGTTACAATTAAATATTTCAGGTATTTCAACAATTGCTCTTTGACTTTATATTCTGGACATTTTTCATATTCTGTTGTGTGAACTGACATAATCTCTGGTTGTTGTTTGAGGGGTTTTTTTTGATAATTAGTTTATTTGATTTCTGTTTCCTGGAATCTCTTTTCCTATAACTTTTTTGCTGTAGTTGCGGAAGAACTCTTACTTAGATTATGCAGGGGCAGTCATCTAGTGTCACTTAATTTTCAGAGAGTTAGTCATTAAAGCATAACATAATCTGAAGAATGTTTAGGAACCAGGTGATACACTTTTCTTTTACAAGGTATGTAGGTAGATAGATGATAGATAGATAGATAGATAGATAGATAGATAGATAGATAGATAGATAGATAGATATTGTCCATCCATATATATAGAAGTGTATATGTACTTAAAAGTGCCACATGTTTAAATCTGAGATTGGTAACATACTTGATTGTCCATGGTAATGCTTTTTTTCCACACAACTTTCAGAAGATTCTCATGGGTCTCAAGACCAGCAGGAGGCATTACTATAGTAGTTTGAAAATGTTCTCGCTAGCCAGAAGAACCAGTTGTTTGAAGTTAAGAGTAAAGTGAGTAAGAGGTTATCTTTCTATGTAGACAGAAGCTGGTCTATTTCACTGACTATAAACAAAAAGCCATTCTCACAGTTTACATAGTTCTTGCCTTATTCATCCTTTTAGCTCATTTTAGGAGCTGGCAACGATTACCCACCATTCTGTCTATCAGCAGCTTACTGCATATCTCTGCAGACATAGTATTCAAACTTTAGTTTTACATCTCTGAAAAGACAGTAATTTTCTGTGTCCTTGTTTGCCTACTGCTAAATTTAATGAAAGTTTAAGGAAAGCATATTCTAAATGAGAAATTAAAGAATCTTACAGGATTGTAAGACTAATGACATTGGTTAGGACAAGTACCTTCAAGCTTTGTATTGTGTCAGTGCATACTTTGATATAAATGCCCCAAAAGATGTCTAAAGAATCACAACAGAAATGGGGATGAGAAGTACAGACTTAAAGGAATGAAACATGCAGATTAAAAGCATATGTGAGAAGCACACATGCCTTTCAAACATGACAGGATGCAGAAAAAAGGTCTATGATTTAGAGCCTTATCAAGTCACACTATCATTAACAACGTTAAAATAAATAACATTAATAAATAATAAATACAATAATTAGAATTAAAAATATTTTCTTTTTAAAAGGAAGACAAAGTTTCACGTTTCTGAATCTGCTGAAATACTTTTCTTGTATTTGGTTCTTTGACCTTTATGGCATCAAAACCTCTCCTAAAATTAATGGAAATACTCTTGCTTTTAAATTTCAATAGTTACTGTGTTACATTACATCTGAAATAATTTTGCTGTTTTGCAATCAAAATGAATCTTTCATTAACTTGAGATACTCAATTTGTGTTTCCAAATGCAGACTGCATGTGTGTATGTTTTCAGAAATTCACAATGAGGGGGATAAAGAACACTTGAAAACACCTGAAACTGTCTGGGATATGAAATACTGCAATGGCATGTGAAGGTTGACTGAAGTGATTAGCAGTAGCATCATTAGCGAACCACCTTGATTTTGCTCTTCTACCCTTGATTTGCAAATTTTCATGTTTTACTTCGTGTTTCTTGGTCTTGTAAATGAAATCTAACAGACTTAATACTGTAATGTTGCTGATCTTCAAGAGATATTATCAGGGTCTGTAGATCATAATTCTTCTTCCTATATCAAGTACTGAAATTCCATAATAAAAAACAACTGATTTGGAAATAAAAGGATTTGTATTGTTGCGCAAAGTTTTGGAATCTATATCAAAAGGGAGAAATGACAGCCACCTGTAATGGTAACTTCCAGAAGTCTGAGTACCTCATGTCTTCCTGACATGAGGTAAATGAATAAAAAATAAATTAAAATAAATTTTATTACTTAAATAAGGATTCAGTTATACATGTTTCTGTGTATGTGTGTGGGGTTTGGTTGCTGATGGTAGTTTTTTATTCCTGTCCTCAGAAGATTACTAGAGATACTATGATTATTTCTCTAAAGGATCCTGAAACTGCTTGGCTCACTTTCTCATGATTTGAAACTAATAAGGTGATTCAGAAATAAATGTTTTGGACTCAACCTTCCATTTGCAGTTATTTTGAAAAAATTTCAGTAGTGTGTGGAGAAATTATCTTGACCTGTGTATAGTTTCCTGATCAAAAAGTTGAGACCTTACCCTGTTTTCTAGCTCCCCATATTCTACTCATTGAATCATACTGTATTTTTTTTTTAAAGTGTATGGGTCTTAATTTTGTTTTGCAGGGCTTTTTTGGGTTTTTGTTTTGTTTTGTTTTTATTTGTTGTTTTTTATTGTTGTTTGTTTTGCTTTCATTTCTGTTGGGGTTTTGTGTGTGTGTGTAAGATTTATTTAGAAACCAGTGTAATGCTTTTTTATTATGTGGACTTGCTTTTGAAGGAATTTATTTCTGCCAGACAGGGTAGTTCAGGTCATCCACATTTCAAGTGGAAGAAACACCATTTTGACACCAATGACTACTTCAGTTTGATTTTGATTATTACTTTAGCTTTCTAACTTCAAATAAATTTTTGGACTTGTTAAGTAAAAACTGAGAAAACTCATTAAGAGATTAAGAGAATGTAAAGATAAAACCTCTTCATGTTTTTAAAACAGCATTGATACTACATTTGCCCAGTTAAGACTAACATTGACATTAAACTGTTAGCTTTATATATGCTGTTATCTAAAAAAAACCTTTTCAGTTTACAAGGATACCACTGTGCTATTCTGTTTTATGGAGACAGGAGAAAAACAAAGAAACTACTTATTTACCAGGCTAAAATACTGACTTTAGGCAAATAATTTTCAACTTCTAGCATTTATAAATGATGGTAAATATATATATATGAAGGACCTCTCTGTTTCCTCTGAGACAACTATGTTAGCCATCTCAAAAGACTGCACTGTGATTGGGTGGCAAAATACAAGAATATTTAACACATTTTAGTCTCAGCCTTGTTTGTGTGATTGATTGATTGATTGACAGGATAAGGGATCCTAGGTTTCTTCCACTTTCTTCCTACTTTTTCAACAAATTTATTTGGTTTTGCTTTTTAGTTCTGTTCAAGTAGGCTACCCTTTAGACTGTTCTGATGTTGAGATGTTTAATCTAAGATTTTTAAGGAAAAATTTTTTACAAAAAAAACTGTTTACCAAGTAGTTAGCAATATTTCATGGCAGACACTGGTAAAATAGCTCAGAGCAGTCCATTGTAATCATGGCATTTTTCTCAGTTTTACTGTGGTTAGATTTCTACTTTCACAGAGGAGTTTCATGTTTATGGTTAGTTTGCTGCTATGAGCAAAACCTACTAGTCCAGGTTTTGACCTTGGTGTATATATATGTTGACTATTTATTTTCTGAAATAAGGAAATAGAAGACAGCTTATTAGGAATCTGCTTTCTGCTTGTGAAAGAAATTGCAGCAGAAGATAAATAATCAAATTGTCACTGGGTGCAGACAAATGGCATGAATTGAAAACTCACTTCTGTGTCTAAAATGAAATTTTTGCAATTTACTATCAACTTAATATGAAAACATGATTTAAAAATTGTCTATATTGGGATTTAATTTGTTTTCTGACACCGTTTGTGAGATTCTTTTAAAAGAATCTCACAAAATAGTTCTAAAATAGTGTGGCTTTTACAGTATCAAAGAGTAGTGGTAGTACATACGGGCTAAAAGACTGCATTGTATTGGAGTTTTGGGGAGCAGGTTTTTTTGTTAGTTTCAGGACAAGTAATTTAAGTTGGCCAGCTGACTTCCATGCTTTCATTTTATAGAATAGCCTTATTCAGTAGACTTTTCATCCACATTTTTACTACCTGTATTCTTTAGAATATAGATAAGATTTGGATTTTGGAGGGAAAGGATGGTATTTTAGTCTTCTGGCTGTTAATGCTACTATAATCAAAGCAAGATTAAAAGAAACTCCTAAATCAAGAGACCATCTTTCTTTTAGTTCTCTGATTTACGATTCTAAGTGATTCTATTTTCTTCACAGTCTCTATGTTCATCATTATGGTATAGTGTATTTCCAAGGTATTGAAATTTACTCCAGTTAATTTTTACTGCAGTACTACTGCTTTAATAAAAAAAAAATCAGAAAAATGTCCACATGTATTAAAATTTATATTTCTGTTCTAGTAAAGATATGTTGAGATCTGTAAAAATATTTTAATATTTTATTCCTAAATTATTATAATTATTAATAACTGGTATTTGATATTATTTTAGAATGTATCTCTAAAACATAATTTTGCAAAGTTGAAGGAGCGGGATTTGGAATTTTACAGATTACAGATTTTACAGAGTATTGCTTCATGCTCTCTATATTCCTATGACATTTTCAAAATTTAGAAATATTTTGCAATTTTAGGTTGCTTTATTTTTGTGCCGTTTAAGGCTAAGAATGATTACAGACATCTAACGTCCAAGGTCCATGGTCTGAATAATGACCTGTATAGAATGAAAGAGAAGTGTAGACATTCTCTGCCATACCAGACATTTCAAGTGAGACTTATCTCTCACTTTTATACAAGCGATAATTATATCTATTTCTTACAATAACTCTTACTGATAAAGTTAAACTTAAGCAAGTTTTTTCCACTTTCCAGGAGGAAGAGAATATTTGCATGACCTTAGATCACTTACGTGGTTTTGTAGTCCTTTCCTGGCTTAGTTGCAATGCGAATATATATTAAGAAAAGGAACATGTCTAAGCAGTTTTTTTCACTGACTGGAGAACCTATGTGCTTTCACATTCATCTGTAGGAAGAAGTATACAAAACAATTCAGAAGGATTGTAAGTGTTAAATAAACTGGAATTACAACTATTATTAAGTGGAAGTCTCTCAAAGTGTCTAAGCAACACATCTGCTAATTATCCTAAAAATGTATTATCTATTTTAGAAAAAATAAATAATTGTATATCCACCTCAAAGTTTTAAAATAATATTTTCAGAATAAATGCTATATATAAGCAACATATAGATTTATGTATGCATCATTTCAATTTCTTGTGTATCCCATATATTGTGTATCTGCTGTCATGTCACTTTCTGCTGATAAAAATTCAACAGACTGTTTAGGTTCTTTGAAATGAGAACATAGTGGAAGTACTCTGGAGAATCCTTTAGAAAGAATTGCTAACAAAAGCAGGTGTGTTGGGTAAGAGGTAGTATTTACCAGATTCAGTCCACTGCACTTCTCCTTGTTTGAAAGACATGTAATATATCTTCTAAATTTAGCTTTATATCTGTTTTTTCTTTATCATGTCAGGCTTGGGAAGTGAATATTGTGAACTGCAAATAGTTTCTCTGAGACAAAGGTGAGCTCTGTCAGCAGAGCAAATTGCATCATGGTCTGTCATTATTCTTCAAGTAATTGAATAATAAAACAGTGATTTTACTCTGACTGTTGGTGTAATAGGTTTTGACTCAGACACAAGTTCCTTCCCTGAAATTTTGTTGTGTTTTTTTTTTTTTTTTTTTAATTTCATTCTGATGATTTACGGATGTATAAGAAAATGTATCTACATTTCTGTAGAAATACACCTATGCAGCTAGATGTATCTCTGTGCAGAAATATGGATTCACCATATACATACACCAGGGATTACAAAAAATTAGATTTAGTGTGTGACTCAAAAGAAACATGTTGAAATCACCTTAAGGAAAAAAATAAAGCTTCCTTTTTAGTTCACGGTTTATTAGAAGAGTGATTGAATCAGTGTGTGTGCACCGTAACAGGAGAAAGTCTTGCTAATAGATATATTTTTTTTGCCTCATAAAAAGGCTTAAAGAGTGTCGGAAAAAAAAAAGAGTCATTCAAATAGGTTCTCTTGTCAGTCATCTGATAATTAGGCAGTCTGATAATTCATACTTCTTGAAGATGTGTTGTATATGGACAAGTGTAGTGAAGACTGACATCCTGTTGTAAAGTAGATATCCAGTGTTTTCAGGATGTTGAAGTAAGAATTCTCTTACAGATCCATTTTCAAAGGAAGTTTACTAGTGTTTTAGTACTCAGTAGAATGTCCCCATGACCATGCTTGAAGGTGAGATTTTTTTTTTTTTAAATTAATATAAAGATCTGCAAACATCACTTAGAAATTAGAGAACCATCCTTTTAGGTAGTGGAGGGATCAGCCTATTTACCTCAGCTGCTTAAACATGAATATTTATTTAAATGTTTACTGACCTTTCTGTAACTAAGTGGAATATTGGGTGTCTTAGATTCAGTTAGGATTAGGGTTCAATATTGTGTCTGTGATACTGAGTCAGGAAAGAAACCTTTTCAGGAGTATTTTCAGAAGTTTTCTCATGATTGCGGATCCATTAGGAAGCCATAATTGACTTAACTTCCATGGATAACTTCAAAGTGATAGCATAGGAGTACATGGAGTTGTATGTGTGTGCAGTTGGATATTCCTACAGAAAAGTAGCATAATCTTTCTGTGTGTTCATATTTTAACCTCTAACATAGATGTTACTTCCAACATATATTCACAGAGCTCCATTGTGTTTTCTAAAATGTGCCTAATTTCTAGAGGGGTTTCAGTGTCTAAGTTTTATTGGATTTTACTGTGAGGAAAAGGTAGGAAGCACTGAGGGTGACAGCAATGATTACTAAATTAGAAGTCTATTTAATATAAAACAAAATATGAAGAAGAACAGTGTGTTAGCAGATTATTTTTCTATTATAGTTAAATATTTTTCTATTAAAATTAAATATTTTTCTATAATTGAACAGTAGCAGAATATTGAGAAATTACAGAATTAAGACATTTAAAAAGTATCAAAAAATGGGAATGTAATAATATCAAATAATAAAGTGTGAGAGTCAAATTGCAGAAATTATTGTAATCAGTCTGATTATGATACTTTTCTTTAAAGTTTAATGAGTTTTGAATTAAATTCTACATTTTTTCATTTGTCAGATCTGTGCAGTGATCTGATTTAACATTATATATGTTGATCTTGAGTGTGGAGACTGAGGATCAGCATAAGATTTTTTTTTTTCTTTAGGAACTTAAGGAAGTCTTCTCTTTACCTGCTGAAAGATGCTTAGAAAAAAAGAAAACAGGAGAATATTTATTTGAAATAATTTGAGGAAAAATTTGCATTTCAGTTAGCAGTTATCTGCTGCTGGATACCAGATTCAATGGCAAATCAGTTGATTGCTTTGGCTGTTGTGTAGATGTGCTTGTTCAAGATCTCAATTAAGAAATAAAGAAAACTTTATTGATAAAAATTTTAAAAATTGATGATGCAATATAGGAACAAATGGATTTCAGCAACACATTCCAGTACATTCCTGAATCCACAGATAAGATGTAAAACAAACGCTATGTGGATAAATTCAAGTCATCCTCCAAAATTAATTGTAATTTTTGGTATTTTAATAAATAAGTTTACATGTTTATCCTAGATCCCAGGTTGTCTCTGACACAAAGACTAGTAGAAGTTTAGTCTGGAAATTTGGATCTTCCATTACAACATTTGAAATAAAATTGTTTGATGTAGAAGTCTCAGTGTGATACTACAGCAGTTGTGACATGACTAAATTAATATATCAGGGCTGCTTCTTTTCTGGCCTAAAATTATGCCTAAATAATAATGGAAAAAAAAGGTGCATTGGTTAAAATATAAAAATAGTGATTCACCTTTATTTGATATTTAATGGAGCTGACTTGCTTAAAATAATTATTGAAGCAAATTATTTTATTTTGGGTTCCACAGTCTTTAAAAAGGAGAATGCAACAATGACATAATTTGTGGAACTAGTCCTAGTTTCCAAAGAGCTAATAACAAGGAAATGATTGTGCAGTAAATTTTACAAATAGTAAGGTTACAGTCTGCGTACTGTGGACTTCAAAAGCATGAGGGACTCATCTACAGGTACCTGAACAAGACCACCTTTACAGAGTTTGGATTTTGTTTAAGACGTAAAAACACCCCTACTTTTTTCCTCGTATTATCCTTTAGTGTGTTTCTGTTTAAACAAGCACTGTTAACTTTGTGCTGACAGCAGTGGAAGATCTGTTGTGTGCAGAGATTAGGACTAAGGAATTCTGGTTTTGGATGTCAAGGCATTAGAGATTGCTTTGGATACATCCCTGCATTTTTTCACTTAATCCAGTTGTTTCTGTTATTCTACTTTATAAATAATAAATAAAATCATAATTCTTGTTTATCATCTAGCACCTTCCTTGAGCAAACCATTCAAACCAGCACATCAGATCAGCAGCTGAATAAGTTTCTTTCACAAGAAACCTCTTTTAAAATTGGGGGCTTGCTGCAGTATGCAGAGCACTAAGGACAGGAAATATTCGTAGTTTTTTCTCCTAACTTCTAACCCTTGAAATCAAAAGCACTTTCCCTACCCACTCATTTGCTGTTAAACGTCATAAAAAATGAGTCACTTTTCATGGCAGAAGGTGATTTTAACAACATTATGATATACATAAGAGAGAATCTGAAATATGAGCCCAAACTTGGACATGCCACCAACATTTTTTTTGGCTTTTTTATGTATGCCACTAAAATTATGCAGAACATCCATAATGTGTGCCTTTCTTTACAGTTTGGGGGGGTTTTTTAAACACTGAAGAAGTAGGATTGTAAAGTGTTTTGAAAAATGTTTCTGTTTACTAACAACAAGGTCCCAAAGTCATTCACATCTGTATACTTCAAATGAGGCTTTTCAAGATATTGAAAAATTGGTTACAGCTGGCTGCACACCCTGACAGTTGAAAATAAAACTCCCATACCAGTCATAACTAGCAATTCAATTTAACTTATGCACAGTGAGAGCAACAAAAGGTAGTTTCTTTCCAAAGAGGCGACAGTACAGTCAGAACTTCTACAGCTGCCTTTCATGCATTGATAATTTAAAAAAAAAAAAAATCAAAACAAAATCCCTAACTGAAAAATACACTCCCCTTTATAATTATCTGTTTCAAAGCTGTAATCGAGCATTTCATTATAAAGATGCTAATCAATCCAGAACAATAGTCCTGGGACAGCACACACACCGAGAGGCATATCAGCTATAACAGAAATGCTGCAGAAACTTTACTAGGTTTATAATAGTTGCTCATGCATTTCTGTTGTGCAAGTTGAAACTCCCACAAGTGCCTTGCAGTGTTCCAAATAGAATATTAGGCTCATCTTCTAGCCTTTAGATGTGTTGAAAAATAGTACTTTGTTATTAGTATAAATAACTAGAATGCACTGATTAGAAAAAAAAAAGTTTTCATTCATCTAGCCAGATTCTTAGTTCAAACTAATGATTGTGGGTAAATGAAACCAAAACTGGAATTGTCTTTCTCGGTTATATGGGATTTTGTTTTATACTTATTTAACAAATCATTATTTGCAGCATTCCCTAAAATTTGTTATAGAGATTTTATCTCTGTGTGATAAAATTCCAGAGGAATGTTTGAACCTTGAGTTCCCACAGCCCTCATTCATAGTTTAATGTGTACAGCCTTGGGATAGCCGCAAAAGACTGGCAGACACAACCTTGTGTTTCGTGTGGAAAATTGTCACCTGGGTGACATTTTTCTGGGGAAGGAATGACATAAACATTTTTTCTGCTTGTGTTTGAGAAGCAGTGTTGTGGTAACATGGATGCCGATGGTGCTAATGGACAGTAAGATAGTACAGCATATTTCCTCCACGTATTAGAAATAGTTTTGTTTCATGTTCTAAAAAGAGAATTAATGTTAGCTGATTCCTTAAAGGTCCTGAAATACTTTAACGCGACTGTCTAAAGGCTTAAAGTTACTGTCTACTTCTGTAATGTCAGTCTATGGTAGTTTTTTACAGAACGTGAAGGTAAAATTCTAAAGTGTTTTTTGGAAGCCACCTATATGAACTTTTCAATATTTCATTAGACTCAATATTTGCTCGGTTGGATTAGTAATGAAACTAGTTCTTCACTTAAATTAGTTCATTGGTTTAATTTTATCATGGCTAAATATGAAGTATTGTGTAGCTGAAAGGTAATCTCTTCATTTAGTTTGAATCTCACAGCAGTGTGTTTACTGATTACTTCTGTGTATCTAGAAATTCTGGAAATGAAAAAGCTGAAAGCAGAGGGAAAATGCATAAGTCCTGTAAGCCTTTGTATATGAGGCACGTCTGAAAGGCAGACAGGTTATCTCTTCTACTTCTGTCTTTTCATACAAATTTGAATTCTGCAGATCAGTTCTTTTTGTAGTTGTGTGTGTAGATGTGTGTGTATGCAAGTGTGTATTTGTGTCTGTTCTTAAACATTTGCTTTACTGGATGCTAAGTGCATTGTTTTAGCTTATATCTGTATTTTTTATTCCTTCTGATGCTGAGATTATGGAAGATACTCAAAATCTGAATGACAGGGAGCTGTAATCGAAGACACCATCTTCTGTGTTTTCTCATCTCTGTATTTTTTATGAAAGGTGACAAACATAACTAGTATAATAACCTTCCTTTTGTGTCATATCTTCAGTCTGTTTCTTTTTTATGACTTTTTACTGTTCATTTATAAGACAAACTATGAGTGGTGCCTGCAGTTGGTTATTTCACCAATTTAATCTACTGTAATATTTCTTTCTCTGATTTTTCTTGCTCATTTATGAAAGAAAAGGCAACAGATTGCTTGTTTCAGAAACTGTGTCATATTCATAAGCAGTGAAAGACATAATTGAGCATATATATGAACCATTGGTATGCAGGAAGTTCTTTAGCAAGATAAAACTGCTCCAGTATATGCATAGAAAAACAATTTTTGGTAAATGTGGCCTCACTCTATAACATTGTTTCATGTCCTAGCCTTGTCACAATATACTATTGGTATATGTGGTGTATAAGTTGCAGGGGTATTTCCACAGCTGTATACAGTAGAGTTTAGATTTATTTTTTTCTCATACCCCATATGAAAATAATGTTCATTTGGGTGGGAGCACATACTCTCACTTTCTTACTGAAAACTGACAAAAAGATGCTGCAAAAGGTGGTTACACAATGTCAGTATGCAATTAATGCTTATGTTAGAAATTACCAGCTTGTTGCTAAGGCCAGCATGTTTGTAAGAATGAACTCACAGTTAGTTTTTCATTAATGTCATCAACCCAAAAAAGATGAGTGCTTGGGAAGATTATAAACATTCTTGCTGAAATGATTCCTGAGAAGAGCATAAACCCAGTGAAGAATATATGGAAAATGCACAATGCATTTTAATCTATTCTAGTACTCTGTAACACAGTTGTAAGAGGATGAACCACAGGCCTAAGAAGGACTTTTTTTATTGTAATGTTCTTGTAGCTAAGACATATGAGTGCCAAGTTGCCTGGCCAAAACAGTGTGAATGAAAGCTCTGGGTATGGGAGCTGCACCATCAAAGTGCAGAGAAAATCTTAAAGATGAGAAAGGAGTGCATGTATACTAGTTAATGCTTTGTGCAGTCTCTGGTTGTTTAATGTTTAGTAATAGGTTTCACAGAGGAAATATTTTGTTGATCACAGTTGGCTTTCACCAGATGAAATACAAGAGGATTAGACTTTCTGCTTCTCACTTCCCATTTGAAGGGAGGGGATTGAGGGAGAGGTTCTATGAAGCACCTGGAATGCCAGTTCAAGTGGCCCTACTAAGCCACTCATTTCTTCTTACTACAGATAAATCTATAGTAGTTAATTAGGTCTGTAAAGAAAAGCATGCTATGAATCATGCTGTCTGGATGATGATTTCACAATTTTATTTGGTATCAAACTGGCATGTCAATATTATGACATTAGTTTGGTGTCTAAAAGTATACCAATTCACTTGGTACTTTCCTTAATAAGGAAGTTTCAGCAATAAAATATCTGTAGGTTGTTGTTGCCTTTTAACTCTCTTTACCAGAGTTTATAACATTATTTTTACTTTTTTCTTTGACTGTAGGAAAACATGCATTATATTACAAAGACACTTTGCAGTTGTCTTCTTTTTTTCCAAAAGAAGACCTGTGAACTACCATACACGATTATGCCATATCTTTGTATGGGAAATGCATAGTGCTTCTATAGCTTCAGGAAGTTTTTGTCTTTTATTACCAGATAATTTTATAATGCCAACTACTATTGAAAAATAACCATTTCAGCTCTCCAACTCTTCCTCTAATACAACTGTATTGCCATCAGCCATATTATAATAAAGTGCAGTCAGGCTAAACTAGCTGCGGCTGGATTGCTGTCCTGTGTGTACTGCAAATTCACTGTCTCAGTCATGCTTCAATCTGATTAGCCAACAAGTATATTGGATAGTTTTGAAACAAAACCATTAAGTGAAAAGGAAAAAGAAAAGCCGTTAAAAAAGAAATTGCAGAGAATGGAGGAAAAATGCATTGTAATCCTGAAGTTACATTTGATTTCTTAGCTCCAAACTTGCAAATATATTTCTAGTTCTGTCTTAATAGCTGCGATACCTGGTATGCTTCAACCATGCCCAATCCTAAAGGTGAGGAATAACCTGAATTTTTTGCAATAACCCTGCTGAAAAAGATACAGGAAGGGCAAAGTTCTCCTGAAAATAAGATGGCTGTTTAGATATAAGCAATGTTAACATGTGTGTGTCACGTGCATAGCAGTGGAGCTGTGGAATCATTCGTGTTGCTAGATCATCCACTTACCTAGCTCTGTGAAGAAGCATGCCACATAAAGATGCCACCTCTGTGGTCTGAAAACTCAGCTGCTTATGGTAAAGTCTGGCTGCTCTTAGTAGTTTTGCTTTTTTGTAAGATTGCTGGGAGTATGTGATGGAAGCTGCTTTTGTAGACTCTTTTCCTGGGAGTGTCTGATGAGTATGTGGTATAGCACAGCAGCTCTAAGAATGTTTTTGTATGTGGCTCACATACTCATAGATTTAGCCTCTTCTAAGAGGTGGTAGCTGCACAGTTCCAGTGTTGTTCAAATTATGTAACAGACAGTCAAAGACTAACAAACTGCGTATGGCAGACACTAGTACTAATGATATGTTCTTTCACTTTTTGTTATTTTGAGGCAAACAAGACAAAAATCAGTCTGTAAATGTTTTTGCATAAACACAGTCATTGTATTGTTCTTAAACCAGATTTCAGATGAAACAATTAATATAATCATAGCATCCAGAACAACTTACGTTTGAAAAGACGTTTGAGATTGACTCCAGCTGTTAATGTAACACTAAGTCCATTATTAAACCATGTCCCTAATCACTCTGTTTCCATATCTTTTGAGTATCTCTGGCAACTCAACCAACTTCCCAAGCAAGACTGTTCCAATCCGTAGCCTGAAATCGATACTAAGGTGTCCAAAATCACCTTAGCATGGATTCAGTTCAGTGAAGAAATTTTTCCTAGGATCCGTTCAGAACCTCCCCTTGCACAACTCAAGACAGTTTATTCTTGCTGTGTTTAGAAGAACCTGATTCCCCACCTGGCTACAACCTCCTGTCAGGCAGTTTTAGAGGCAATAAGGTCTGCCCTGAGCCTCTCTTTTTCCTTTCCCCCAGCTCTCTCAGCTGCTCCTCATACAGCTTGTGCTCCAGACCCTTCCCCAGCCCTGTTGCCCTTTTCTGGACACATTCCAGCACCTCGATGTCTGTCTTGTACTGAGGGGCCCAGAACTGAGCACAAGATTTGAGGTGTGGCCTCACCAGTGCTGAGTACAGGGGACAATCCCTGCCCTGCTCCTGCTGGCCACACCATTGCTGGTCCAGGCCAGGATGCCATTGGCCTTCTTGGCCACCTGGGCCCTGCTGGCTCATGTTCAGCTGCTGTCAGCAGCACCCCCAGCTCCTTTTCCTGTGGCAGCTTTGCAGCCACTCTGCCCCAGCCTGTGCCACTGCCTGGGGTTGCTGTGACCCCAGGGCAGGAGCCAGCACTGGCCTTGTTGAACCTCACACCCCTGGCCTTGGCCCATGGATCCAGCCTGTCCAGATCCCTCTGCAGAGCCTTCCTATGCTCCGGCAGATCAGCAATCAACAATCACACCCAACTTGGAGTTGTCTGTTAATTTATGAAGGATGTGTTCGACTCCCTCATCCAAATCATCAGTAAAGATACACAATAGGACTTGCCCAATATTGATCCCTGGAGGACACCATTAGTGAGTGACCTGGTGATTCTAGACACCTTAATATGGGTTTCACCTTGTTTCTCTTCTGTGGCTGAAGAAAAAGTAACAAAGTAACAGCATAGTCTAGATACCTACTTTGGCCCTTTTTTTTTGTAAGCTGCTGCTCTTTTTCCCCTTTTCTGTCTCTCTGTCTATCTTTCTGTCTTCTTGGGTGTTTGTTTTGTTGGGATTTTGTTTTGTTTGTTTGTTTGTTTTATTTCTTCCTTTTTTTGTCGTCTGGGCTGGGATTTTTGGTTTTGGGTTTTTTGGTTTATGTTTTGTTTGGGGTTTTTTTGTCGGTCTGTTGATTTTTATTTTAGCAAGTGTCAGAATAGAGTTAGCTTTTTTTAATTGCTCATGTGGGCAAAATCAGAGCTGGAGTGTTTCAGGGTTAATGTATACAAGCAATTTACAGGAGTCAAGGCTGGGATATATATTGTCAGAGTTTGTGTTGATTCAGGCAAGAAGTCAGTCTTAGTGGAAGATGTTTCATTTGTCTGCTTAATATATGTGGCTTTGTAACATGATTTAAATTATTTCCATAGATTCTCAACAATGCATAGCTTTAATATCCATAGACAGATAACATGGTATGCATTTCTCATCTAGCAAGACCATTTCCAGCTCAGCACTTCCGCCATTGCCATCACAAAATTTTTTTCTTGAGCCATTATTTGGAGGCACAAAGTTAAGAAGTTAGGCAATGTTCTAATGATTTGTTTCTGCATTATATTCTGCATAAGAAAAGTTCTTATGATCTGCAGAAGTGACTAAGATGGCAGAAGTTGGTAAGCATTGAGACACCTGTCAGCTTACAATTGGTATTTTGATCCATGATTTAGAATGGAACTGAAGCTGTATAAACGTCAGGCTAGGCAAGGTTTTGTCTGTATGGTTTGCAATTCCATATAAATCTTTTTGTAAGCAAAAAACCAGAAACCTTTAACAACTTTCTGTATGAGAAAAATGTCCCAGAGATCTGATTTCAAGGTACCTTGCTGTCATTGAGTTGATATACTCACTAAACAATTTATTCTATTTCTTCAGTTACCAAAAAATGTACTCTGTTTTTCATGGTAACAGAGGAATCTTTGTTGAAGTTTAAAATAGAATTACAATGTAGAATCACATTGATATATTGTTTTATATAGGCAAAATGCCGCCTAGCACTGAAACTCATTTGTACTTTTATAGTGATGTAGTTCAAATGCTTGAAATGACAATGCTTGAAATTTCAAATGCTTGAAATGTTCAATGACATCAGAAACCTACTGTTTTAGGATGGTTGCGCACTCAGCTTGGAATAACTGTAACAGAGAAATTCAGCAGTGATAGACAAGCATTGGGGTGAATTGTTATCCAGAGACTGAATCCATAAGGCTAAACTTTTGAACACTCACCACAGCTGTCTTTCAAATTTCCTTAATCATGTGTTTGTATTTTGGATTTTTTTAAGAATAAAAGCATAATGAAACATGGAACCTTTCCAGCAGGTCGACTATGAAAACATTAATCATGTTCAATCAATAAAAGAGCAGGCAAAATGTGGAACTTTCTGCTTCTGCCAGTTGCCCTTATTGCTTTTGAAAATAAATTTCATTGTCTTTAAAAAGCATTGTTTTACCCAGAGGTGTTTCTGAATTGATTTTGATTAAAGAGCTTATGAGAATTAATTGTATGCATTATTTTCTGTTCTTTCTAGTAATGATTCAGCTGTCAGTTAGGCTTTTGCAGCCAAGATTTTTCCATGATTTTTTAAATTTTCTTTCTTAAGAGGGGTCATGATTGATATGCAAATACAGGAAGTATTTGCACCCTTTCCATCACTAGTTCTAGGAATATTTTAAATTCATTTTTTGTATTTTTTGTCTTCCATTTCCATGGTATTAGAAATCTGTAATTCAGGACTGTGGATGTGATGAATGAAGTGTAGTACTTTCCTATGGGGAAATATAGGGGGTCCTTGGGAGAAACCAGAGATGACCATGAACTAAAACCATATCTCTGAACAATTTAACACTTTGGAAAACTTGAACCAGAAATCCTATTTGTAGCATAAATGAACTCTCATACCTTCATAATCCCCTTTTTCCAAAATTTTATAAGTTACTGTTTGCTTTGCTGTTTTTGTCAGTGTGGCTCCCTACATGTGTTACGAGTTCTTTATTGTCCGTGTTCAAGGCTTTTCTGACAACTCTTCCCTGCTGAGCTGAATTTCTGTTAGCAAGCATTTAAATGCACATTGAGGCATGGAAAAGCAAGCTGATAAAACAAAACAAAACAAAAAAACCCCAGTGTTTACTTTTTTTTTGCCTTTTTTTTTTTGTTTGTTTGTTTTTGGTTGTTTGCCCCCAGGTATGCATTTCCTATAACTCCTATAATTGTCTTGGAGCAGGAGCCATCTTGTGAATACCATGATAGTACCTCAAAGATTATTTTTGCTACTAAAGTAAACAGGCTGCAGGGAAGCATTTCAGTGTTCAGATGTTTCATTCACCCAGTTGATCCTTTTGAGGGTAATTGGTGCATGTGCCCATGCCCTGGTGTTATCAGCTGCGGTGCTCCTGCTGAGGAGAACTCTTTTTTGTCTCTGCATTGAACACTCTGGAGAGCTGCACATCTGCACTTCTACTGATCCTGTTAATAGATGCTGCTAATCGGGGAAAATCTATCCTCTTACTTACTTGTGTTTTATTGTTAGATGTATTACCCAGTTTCATAAATAGTTCTTTTAGAGATATTGAAAGAGTAATTTCCAATAGAGATTTTAGAAGAGTCATTTTTGATTATTTAATACAGCAGTTATACAGCACTTGACTGAAATAATAACAGTTTCTGTTAGAGCTTCATAAAGAGAAATTTTTTCAAAAGAACTGTTGACCTCTCTGTAGTTATTGTGATCATCTGCCAAGGAGAAACCCCATCTTTCTTCCATGGTGCAGTGTGATGTTGTAATAGGGGCTTCTAAGGCAGTACCTCACCCAGGATTAATTCTGCAAGGCAAGTATTGGTCCTGTGATGACAAGGGTAGTGTAACCTGGTGCTGAAAACGCTGTTTGTGTTTCGCTGTCTTTGATACCACACTCGCTGTCTTTGATACCACAGGATGTAACGAACCATCACCAGGAAGAAATAGAAAAGGAAAGGAATCTAATTTAATTTTAAGAATTAATAATGCTTTAGATTAGTCTTTCACTTCAGAGCTACTAACGTGGCTTGATGTGGAAGCTGATAGTTGTCTTGGTAATTTCATTTAGTCCTTTTAAGGAATTGTATCTTCATGTTAGTTTTTACAAATAAGCCTACATACCACATGATATGATATCATTGTTGGTACAGTTGTCAGTAATAGGGTCTGAAGATTGTTTTCCTTCTGGATAAAGCAAAGGCAGACTTTTGTGGAGAACCTTGATACTATCTGAATGTCTCTTGGTTTGCTTCTCTCTCATCGCCTGCCTGCCTCCATTAACAGTCTTTCTTCAAAGAAAAACGACTCAACCACCATCTTAATTCTAGTGCTTATGTTTCCCTGAGCTAGAATTCTGGAAGTTTGCTTGAAGGCCTAAGCAGGTAAAAAGGGAGAACAAACAACAAGCAAAGAGTGTCTTGGAAACCTTGGTGTGTTCGTCAGGTTAGCTAAAGCCATGACTCTTGGGAACATGAATAAAGGGAATACTGAGGGCTTTCATTTTATGACCTGAGTGATAATGAATATTACCTTCAAAGCAGACCAAGATGCAGTATTCACTAGTGGTTGTATGTTCATTTAGAATGAGAGAATAGAATGAGGTTTCACTAAAAAAAAAAAAAAAAGAAAAATCAGAAAAAAACGGCTCTATTTTCTTCTCAACTTTTTCTTTGCCAGGTTTTGTGATACATCCCTTCATTTGCAGACAGCTTGTAGAGGATGAGTGCATATTCACATATCAGGACAATAAAGTTTTTAAAATTCCTCTTCTCCCCAAGCAGACAGTAATACTTTTCCTGTTAGCCACCACATTTAATATTTTAATGTGAGTGCTTGTGATGTATGAAAATAGTGTGCCCTGGTGCCCTGATTAAAAAATTGTTGTGTAAAACAAGTACCTTTGTGGTCACCGTTTTTTCCCCTTCTCTTCTCCCCGTATTAATTATCAGTATTATTTCCTCTCTGCTTCTATCCCTGAAAGGAGTAAGGGTGTACTTAGTACCCACCACATCTCTCTGTTCACCTTCTCACCTTAGTTAGTATGGCTGTGTACTAACGAAAAGATAGTTTTGTTCTTAAGTGAGCTGCCTGTAGAGATAGTTCAGGGCTCCCCTGTAATCTCTGCATTCCAGAAGAAGCAAAATAAAAAACACCTCTTCCTTGAAAGTACATTTCATGCATCTCCATCTTTGTGATAGTATTGGAATCATTACACAGCAGTTGGGTCTGATACGCTTGCACAGACACAAATCGAGTCCGACAGGACTGGTGTCTCATGGACTTTGCTGTCATTTGAAATGCTGGCATGAAGATGGTAGCGATGAAAGGGGAGAGCTGATGCCTTTAGCATTTTGCCTATGAAGATTTCTTAGGCTTGTATTTTTTGATAGCAGTAGCTGATTCAAAAGATAGTTTTACAAAAGAGATTTATAACATACTGTAGATTTCTACAGCTGTGCATGTCTTTTCTTCCCTGAGTAAATTCTTTTGAGTATTTCTCTGTACTGAAAATAGGCTCTTTATGCCACCCACAAAACTGTAAGATCTATTTAGCGGAATAATAATTAGTATACTTTTTTCTCTGCCCTCTTGGTTTTTATCTTTAATGCATGAAGCCAATTGTGTGGCAGTGAAGAAGCTAGAATCAAACTTCACAAAGTCTATATGCTGCAGACCCTTCAGAAAATATAATTCCATGTCATGTTATTTTAGTGCCAATGTCATACTGCTTCGGGGTATCTAGTATTTCCTAATGGAGGAGGAAAAATATTTTTATGTTCCTTAATTTCTGTTAGTGTGGCATATTTGGACAAGGACAAAACACTTTTTTCAAGTCAGGTACTTGAGTTGTACTTCTGCCAGTGTATTATATTCAATTATGCATTGTAATAAATTAGGTGGATTGAATTGAGATTTCAGCCCTTTATTCAATGCCAGATTTCTGTTTTTCTGTTAGGCATAATTCGGATATTTGCAGGAAATCACAACAGGAATTTTAACCTTTGAAAGTTGCTGAACAGTGCAATATGTTAATAATACATTCTGAAGTAGATTTTGTGGTGTTATTCTTCCAGATGCCAGGGCATCAACTCCCTGTTGGCATGTGGATTTGCTATGGATATCTAAGCTGCTTTGATTACCTTCTTGCAACATGAGTTCCAGTGATGTCTTAAACCTTGTCATACTAGCTTCTTTGGTTTAGGACATGCTGTATTTCTAACTAAAGATTCAGGATGTGACAATTGTTTGCTTATGTGATAAAGGTACACTAAGAAATGTATTGTAAAAGTGCTAACATATACTGTGTCTTGGATCTTCTTATATATACCAGTAGCTTGAAATTAATTATGTTTCTTTCCCTTTTTGCCTTACCCTTTTGTCTTTTAAAATTTTTTTGCCTCAAATTGTGAATGTGTAAAAAAATGAAAATAAAAACTCTAGTCTGTTTTTGCTAATTTTGCTTTTATCTTTTCACAGGCTCTGAAAATACTTCATCTGAAATTTCAGACTGGACAGACTCGCAGTGGCTTCTAAGCCAGTGAGAACAAGGCTGCCAAAGCATGCTGGTGCCAAGCTGTCGGATGATGCATGTAGTCAGGCCAGCGGTGGTGCTCCTGTGCTTGCTGCTCTATGCTGATGCTGAAAGTAAGCTTATTACTCATTTATGCTTAGGTCTTGGCCATTATGAATAGTTTTGTTTTCAGCTGGTGGTTACTAGGAATCTCAGAATGAGTTTCCTTTTGAGTGATTCTTCAAAAACTTTGAGGTCCTCTCTAGATCACAACCAGAATTTGAAACGATTTTTTATGCAACTTCTTTACTGTTTCTTCTTCTTAATGCCCCCTTTCTTAAGCATGGAGTGGTTCATGTAAGATGGTGAAGACCACTGTCACAGTGTTGCACAGTCAAAACAACAACCAACCTTGCTCACCAGGTCAAAGACCTTAAAAACATCTGTCATTCTTTGAATATTTCTGTCTTAACTTCGATTAAAAAATACATCCCACTCCCAATCAATATCCAGTCCAATTAAAATTCCTGTTCTTTTGTAAGTGCTACTACAGCTGTTCTAATGTATTATTTCCGACAGCTGTCACAGAGTACAGTATCCAAACAAATCAAGCAGAACTGACAGCTTAGTGGCTGGCCTAAACATGTGACAATTCAGTGAGGAAAGGCACCTATGTTTATTTGTACTGAGGGGAAACTGCTTGAGTTTGGTCAATTAGGTTATCTATTAATGGGAAGATAATATCTTCTTTTTAATTAGGAAATCATTAGGTCTGCCTTGTTTACATGTATTCCTTCTCCCAGCTGTCCTTTGGCTACTTCCAGAAGTAATGTACAAATGAGAAAAGCCATTTGCTTTCCACCTGTTGATCTGCAGGTTTACTGCAAGCTGACTGTTAACACTGTGTACAAGCTGACTGCTAACATGCACTTCATTGACAGATATTTTCCTACTTTTCTACTAGTTCAAGACTCTATGCAGACACATGACCAATCAATAACGTTGTTTCAGCTCTATCTTTAGAAGACTTCCGTGTTTTTTCGCACGTGTGGTAAATTAAGTAGTAACACAGACTAATAGAATCAGCTTTCGTAAGGCTGGATGTATCAGTTTTCAATAAACGCATACAGAAGAGTTCTTTATAACCCCACTTATCACCTGCACTCCAGGTATACAGAGTCACAGCAGTAGAAGAGATGCCAAAATTTTTCAGTTTCATGCATAATAAGCTTTCCTTCTTTTAAGTGCAGATATGTGAAAGTGAAGTAAACAGAGGAAAAAAGACAAAACGTGCATGTTTGTTGTGTACTGACAGCTGAGATTCTTTGGCCCCTTTCCAGTTAGATAATGACCAGCTGGGATGATTGTGTCTAAGGTGAAGCCAAGGACATTTTAACACTTCAGCCAGCAAATAATTAATTGGGAAGTGGGCCCATATGTTGGACAGTTTTGCAGTTGTAGTATTCCACCTATTTTAAAAGTTGTAAGAAGCACAAAGATTAGCTTTTTGTGACAGTTTCGTTCAGAATAAGATTGTGATTTTCAAGTATTTAATATGCACCAGCTTTTAAGTTGCTTAAATAATTATATGCATGTATGCAAATGGTATACATATGGTATTAATTGAATTGTGTGTCATATATATGTTTATGTGACTTCGCTTAATATTGCATTTATACTGTAAGTGTTAATTTAATGTTCTTCTATTTTACCAATTTCTTTGAGGGTCACGGTATAGTCACATTTTCATCTTACACACAGTACTTTATTTGGGACACACACTGAATCTCCACAGACACAGTTATTTTATGGCCTGAGTGAGATAGGGCAGCATCCGTGAGCCTTATGTATGCAGACACACAGAAAGATGTGCCTTCGTCCAGGATTAGCCCTCCTTACCTGAAGAAAAGTTCCTGCTGTGCCAGAGTTGCTCTGCCCTCTGCTCTTGCACGTATACTTGCTCCTGTTTTGTCTTCCTCTGTCTAGAAGGGCCCTAGACCCTACTTTGACCTAGTGCTTTTCTTGAAATTCTTCACAAAGAGTGGCAGGACCATGTTACTTCATTTTAATGGGAAGAGGACACAGAAGGTGAGACAAAGGGAGAAAAAATATTTGTTGTTTTTTTCTCTGTCACCCTGTAAGGGCTATGCCTTCCTTTTTTTTCCCATTATTCTCCTGTTGCTAACATCAAGGCACTGCAGAAGAGAAGGTATATCTAGACATTTAGACTATGTTGTATGCTTTCTAGAGTAGTTGTAAATGGATAAGGAGCTCATACTCTTCCAGTCTCAAGTCATTGTCAAGTCTGTCAAGTCACTGTGTGTGGGATTAGTAGCACCAAGTAGCAAGCCAGCTTAATGCTACTGGACTGGTTTCCAGTGGTAGTCCTTAGTACTTTTTGGTTTACATACAACCTTCACAGTTGAGAGAGGGAGGGAATGAGATAGCTTTTTTTCTCATTATCGTTGTGAAAGACCCCACACTCTGAAATGTGTTGGCATGAGCTGATAAACGTACTGTGTCAATAAGTGTATGTGCAAACTAGATTTGAATCTTACTCTTAATCCAGAAAGTAAATTTATGTTGACTGAGAAAAGTAAGCAAAATTGAAAGGTGGAAAAAGTACCTTTGGCTATTTTTACCTTTTGATGTCGGTAAATATGGTGTGATACTTGTAAATACAAGAAGTGAAAAATCTCATGTATTGTGAGCATTTTTTAGACACCTTCTTTTATATTTGGTATTTGTAGGTGCAGTGCACACTAAGGAGTAAAGCGCATTTTCACTGAGCAAAGACTTGTTCATTAGTCTATATTGGGGAGCAGCAATCTGCTAGTCTACAGTGTTTTTCATTGGGTGGGCTGTTCAGGGTGGTATAGATGGCAATGCTTCACCACATCTACTGAGATATTAGTAATATAGCTTTGTTTGTCATGAGATAAGTACTGGGTTTTTTCATGCTGATTTAAATGAACTGACAGAACAGTAACTATCCAGAAGTTTTATGCTGGTTCATCTGTTTAATAACAAGATGCATATATGATCCAGAGATTCCTACATAACATATTTCTTTAAAAACTATCAAACATGGTACATGTCTTTCTGACCTTGCCAAGGGTCACTGAGCTCACATAACCACTGAGCTCAAAGCAAGATAGGAAATATAAATTCATTCTAAACAGTTATTCCTGTTCTTTCCTTCTATTCCAGTTTTTGAAAAATAGGAGTGTAATTTGTATTAATAGAATCAAATTTTTCTACAGATAGGCTGCATCCTCCTTTTTAGTAATTGATTCTTGTGCTTCCTGTTCCTTTTCCACACTGAGAAAGGCCTGACCACACAGCATTTCAAAATTCTCTGCTGCATTAACTGCTGCATTAATTCTTTGCAGTAACTTTGTCTGTTTAGTGCTCTTCTTCATTCTTGGTTACATAGCTTCTGCTCTGACATTTTTCTTTTGTTACTTCTTTGGCAATGCTGTTTTAGAAGAGAAGCAAAAATTCTCTTTTTCTTCAGCAGAAGTGTTTGCAGCTGTAAAAAGGCAAACAGAAATACTTACTAAAAACAATGCATTTACTGTATATTGCTTCTATTCCCAATTGTTTGAAATGTAAATAATGCTTAGCTTGTTCTTTGGCTTCTAATGCATATTGTGACAGTTACCATCATGCAGGGAACCACTGTACCTTCATATCATCATCTCTAGGTCAGGATCAGTTCTGACAGGACAGTGATTACTTATAACAGATGTTGGACTAATTGAGACAAATTCTTGTTTAATAGGATGTAAAGACAGTAATTTAGTATTGGTGAAACCATTTTTTCCTCTATATTTTTTTCACTTTTTAAGAAAAATTGCTTTTTAGGGAACAAGTGTGTTTTCCCCTGCTAATACCACTCTTTCTCTTTAAAAACTTTTTAGGTACTTCAACCATCTGAATCACATTCATGCAGTCCATACTGAATTTTCTTCTCTCTAAGCACTTGTCTGTAAGACTAAACTACCCAACGGATCTTTCAAAGTGATTAAATTACAAAAGCAGTTATGTTATAGTAAGTCTTAGAAGTGGACATATGTGGTTCACAGTAAAAACCCCCACTGTTCCAGAATAAGTTCATAAACACTATATGCAGTGAAGCCTAGTCTGGAAATTATTTACTTTTTTGTACTTGTACCTTTGATAGTCAGTGAATTTTTTCAGAGTAAATTAGATTTAAACGCCAATATCTTTTGACAGGTAATTTCAATTAATTGCTTTCAACTATGGGCAGTGGAAAAAAAAAGGATAAAATATTTCTGTTCTTTATTGGTAATTTTTTACAGTATCATTTGTTTCTATATTAGTGCTGCTGGTGTGCACTGTATGTAAGATACAGCCCTTTTGATATTTTGATATCCTCTCTACAGCTCAACCCTAGGACATTTTTCAGTTGATTTGATGAAAATTAGTATATACCGTTGCAAGAGTAAATTTATGTTGGGCTTGTTAAATATGATATTATATATGTCAAGTAAATCACCCATCAGTTAGAGTTTTAGTTTTAGAGGAAAGTGGGACAGTTAGTCACATCAAACCATTCTAGATGCATTCATTTTGCTCTGCAGCAAAGTGATGGCTTTGGAATAAATGTGATAGTTGAGATTAAGAGTCAGGGAAAATGAAAATATTATGCAGTCATTCCAAACATACTGGCATATGTGCTGAAACTACAGGTAATAAAGCTCTTTGCATGAGCCAGGGTATATTCAACCCTTATTTTTCAAATCCTTACATTGATGCAAATTTGAATAATTTAGTTCCAGAGTAGCCATAACTACCACCATATCTATTTAACCTGGTGTAAATTATCAACAGCAAAATTGTGAGCTGCTTGAGCAGTAAAATTTTTCAGTTTAAATAATTTTTAAGAATGTGTTTTGATTATCTCTGGAAATCTGTACACAAGAAAACATTTTGAAGTGTAATATGAACAAAAGATTTGTGTGTATTTTGTAAAGTGTAGATTCAGAATTAAATCATCAGGGGTTTGAGCTTCAGAACAAATTGAAGAAAATTACAGAATGGTTCTTTGGAACATTTTTCTCTCTACATCTCTGGTGCTCTGAAGATTGTTGCTGTGTCTCTTTCAGAGCTGTTTAGTGCTGAGTAGAGCACTGAACAGAGCTGAGTTGCGAGCTTGGGAATCTGAGAAATATTAAGCCCTGGCAACTTTGCCTGTGTCTGACTGTGGGGTCAGTGAAGTTCCCCAAGTAAAAAAAAGCCATTATCTTTTTATTTTGATTTTTTTTTTTTAGTATGCATAAAGTCAGGGTCAGAATATTCAGGGTCTCAAATCTTCCCAGACACCCAAAAATCTCCATATGAGAAATGTATGTTAATGGCCTTACAGAGTGAGACAAACCCACATGATTTAGATTAATGTTACCTGTTAACAGCAAGTGTTTTTGGAGAAACTACAGTATGGGTAGTAATCTCACTGCAGCATCAGTAATGACCACTGGCAGATAAAGGAATGTGAGTCATTAATATTCCTGTGTCAGAATTGTCAGTGAATTCCAGTCTGCTAGATTGCTTAAGAACATGTCTGCATACTTCAAAAGTTGACCAGAGGTACATGTCATAGTCTCAGTATAGGAAGGCTCTTAGGGAGAAAGGAAGAAAAAACACTGGTAGAGAAATTTAATTTTAGATTTTCTTTTAGGTTATATTCATACAGCACAACAACTGCTGTGGTGTTTTACAGTATTTTTACCCCCCTGTCTGAAGCTTAACCCTCACTGGCTGAAACAGAGATAAAATGTTGAGTAGTAGCATCTGTTTCAATAGTGAATTTCTGACCACACTTTCAGAAAAGTAAAAATATCTCAATGTGTATAGAAAGGTCACCATTCACTTTTCTCCACCTTATCTTCCAGTAAGCTCCCTCCCCCCAAAATAACATATGGATAGAATGTTTCTGGCTTAATTAGTGTCTGCTTGAAGCCATATTTGTTCAAAATAATTAGGCAAATATTTTTTAATTTAACGCTTTCAAATCCTTGTGAATATGCACAATATTTTAAATAATTTTTTGATGATACAAATTAATTTGAAAATTGCTAACTTATTTTGACTGCTTCCTTCTAAGCAGAAGTTTAAGTAAAATTAAAGTAATTTAATTAAGTAAAAATTAAATAAAATTTAATTTTTAAGTTTAAAATTTGTTTTGTTGGGATATAAATTCTTCGCCTATGTCTTTGTGAAATCTAAGTGGGTTCTAGTGGATAGAGTTTTGTTCTTCTAGGGAACTGATTTTTAATTTGGTTTGTAAAGCTTTCTACTTCAGCACCAGTATATTGATGGAAGAGAGCTTCTACTGCTATTTATTTTATTTTCATACGTGTAATTGTAAAGAAGAAGGCAGAAACTATGCAGGAAAGTGATAAAACATTTATTTTGGCAGTGAGAGTTAATTAGGTGCAGGCATGTCCAGGAAAGTTACACCTGTGTCATTTTTTTCGTCCAAGAATATCACATACACTTCAGTGTATAAAATGATTGTAGAGAATATGAGCAGGTGATGTCTTGACTGAAAAGAGAAATAGTCAACTGGTCTCCTGTTCTAGGAAAAAACATACATTTTACCAGCAACAAAGAGTGCATAGTATCTCTAAATGTAAGGATTTTGAAAATAAACAAGGATATTTTGTGTGAAAGAATTTTTGTGTTAAGATGAGGTTGTAGGGTCCAAAACTTTTTGATTGAAAAGCAAAGGTAAAATGAATGTGAATAAAAAGGCAATTTAACCTTACAGATAAGGGCATAGTGAAGCCAGTAATGTATTAAAGTTTGTCAGTGGTTCCTGACAAACTGGAGAAAATAGAGGGAGGAGAAAAACAGAGATTCAGGACTAGGAAAATACTTTTAACATCTTTGTTAAAGAGTTTTTAGTACAACTGAAGGCTTATGTTAGCTGGTGGATATGTATTTTCTTCTCAGAATGTAGCAATTGTAATAGAGAATTTTGCTCAATAAATTTGAGTGTAATGGTAATTAGTGGCTAATTGTGGCAAATTACATTGTATCTCTTAAAACAATGTGTTTAAATGTCAGTTTGCTACTATATATCTGAATATTCTCAGATTCAGATTTTACACATTTCATAGAGAGTACCCAAGTTGCTGGACTTATTACAGAAGCGACAAAGATCCATTTGTTTATTTATTTATTTTTTAATGTAAAATCCTAGTTTTAAACCTATGAATAATTATATCTGGGGAATTAGGAAGAGGAGGAAATAATTGGAAATGGTGTAAACCTTAGTGCACCTGTATCTTGCATGCTAGAATACAGGCTGATATACCTATCTGAAGAAAACATCAACTGTGTTATATAAAATACTTTCAGTGACAGATAAAATGGTCCAGAGGATGGGACAGTTGCCATGTGAGAAGAGACTGAGGAGGCTGAGACTCTTTGAGTTCCAAGGACAGTTGGCAGAAGTGGGTTTTGGGGATTATGGCTAAGGTCTTCAAAATTATGGGAGCAGAGGAGACAATGAAAACAGAATGGGTATCCGCCTACTCAATAATAATAGAGCTGTTGAGTTTGGGGATTTTAGTAGAAGAGTTATTAAAAGAGGTAAAAAATGGAAGTTACTATTCATTTTTGTGGGGCAGACAGTATTTATTGTTGTAAAAAACTTAATCCATGTACAGGAAGTCCATAAATTAATACTAAAAGAACAAACAGGAATGCCATTGTTAATGTAATTATGCATATGAAGTGAATGGACCTCAAAAATTGCCCAGGCTAATATGCCCATATATGGCATGTTCTCTTGACATGAAGACATGATAGCAGACAACAAGATTTAGTGTGTCCTAATAAGGCATTTGCTGTAATCTCACACTCAGGAATACATATGGTTTCAACACACATTTTGCATTGTGTTAATTGACACCAACTTTTCCAGAAAATCTGATTTGGAGATTCCTGTATCACACTATATCACAAGTCTATCACAATAATCTTATCTATATATAGTAACATATTATATAGGAAGTGAAATTGGAGGCTGTGGCAAGCATTTAAGCAAATGCAGTTATAATTTTGGAAAATTACAATATTAGTTTTACCTATAGCAGAGCTAACATATATGCCAGCTCTGTGTTTACGTGGTTTTGTGTGTGTTGATTTGGGGCAGGAGATACAAGGATAAGTTATTTTACGGGTTGTGTTATAAAGCTTTACCATGCACAGATTAAATACATTAGTGGAAAATCCTGGTCACCTTTTTTTCCTCTCTTATAAACTTTTATCTTCAGACATACTCTTAATGTGAAGAAGTGTTAACATGTTCACTGACCTTTTTCAATATCTGTGGTCTGATGAAAGTGACTTAAAGGTTGTAGCATCTAAAGATGTATACATTCTAAAAACTGGAGGTAAACTGGAACTCAGAAAGGTCCCACAACATCTAAGGAAGATGACACTGTATCTAGTCTTAAGTAAAAATTTTGCCCTTCAAAGTATTAACAATATGTGGTTAGTTTTAAAATTAAATGTCTCATAAGAAATTAGCTTAGATTCCTATAAAATAATTTGGCACTGTTCTAATGGAAGATAAATTTGTTACTGAAGACATGTTAAAATTTTAAGATAAATAAACGTGGTTTTTTTGATTGATTATTTGCATTCTACGTATCAGCTCAGTGTTATTTTTTATCAAGAATTGTAGACTTCTGAAAACATTGCAGTGAAGTGAAGTGATTTGGCGTCTCATAAGTATGAATGTGGATAACATGAGTATGTTAAAAATAGCTTTTACATTTACATGGAAAATCTGAGGGATTTTCCCATGGCAGAAAGTCTCCAGAAAACTTTTCTCAGCTATGCAACATTTGACAGCACCTCAGTACCCACACAGAGCAGGAGCTCATTTGGTATCTTGAGAACCTTGAGACAATTGATAATTGATCTCAATTTAGGTAGGATATGTGTAAACAGTTTTGAGAAATCTGATTATTAGGCCTTCTGGATTTTTTTTGCGCATAAAGTATAGGATATGAAAAAATTAAAAAAAATAATTTCTTCTCAAAGCTGTATAATTTTAAATACTTATAAATGCATTTCCAGTAGTCTTTCAATTTTCTGTTTCTTTTTTTCCTTCTGAAGAAATGCAAATGTGTGAATGGAGGCTAAACAGGAATTTTAGCTACACTTGGCTTTGAGTTTGCTTATTTGATTTTGAAATACAGAATTTGGATAGAATTTGTGGATTTTATTTATATGAAAATTTTAGATCTTTTAGCCAAATTATTCTCAGATCCCCAGCACAGCAAGATTTGTTTCCATAGCCAGAAAAATACACCTTTTCTCTAGAATGCCCCAAACATTGTTTTTTCTTTAGTATGGTATAGACTGGTGTTTCTCTATGTGTTCCTCTCTAACATGAGATGTTAGAGAGGAACACATAGAAACATGTTCCTTTCTAAGTGAAAATGTATAGATGCCTTTGTTAATTCTCATTTCTGCCACTGAGCAGATCTTCCAAGTCTTTAGCATGTGAATTTATTTTGTATGTGTGCATCTTTTTCTTTATCTGTGTCTCAGCGTCTTATTGCAAAATACATTTTAACCTTGAGGGAAAAGACGCACTACTCCAAGAGTCTGAAGATCAAGAATTTGTATTTCTTTGATGTTAATAGATCTGTCATGTCTTTTCACTTTACAAAGAAAGCATTTTGAAGGATCAGTGAGAATAAAAATGGGTTTCTTATGTAGGATGACGAAATTTACACCTGTCAGTTTTTAGTGTGTCAGTGTGTGGCCCTTGCAATTATTCGTTTATCAAGACAATTTTTTCTAATTCCATATTAGTATTTTCTTTCTGGTTTACTGTTTGCTTCTTAGGTTGTGAACAGAACATAAAATTGCAACTGCAAGTCATCAGAACTCATTGAGCTGTAGATACTTTGAAATAGTAAGGATTAATAGTAAGGATTACTATTTCATTGTGCTTAGATCAGTCTCAAAAAACATATTTGTTAGACATCTGATTGTAGGCAAGAAATGGGTCTATATTGAGACTGTCAGATTCAAAGGAATATTACATCTTATGTTTTTCACCAGAGTCATCCAGGTACCCTATCCAAAGCTGACTTTCAGGACATAAATTAATAATCCTTATTTGTAGTGCCTAATCAAGTATATTCAGACATTACAGGTAAATTTTAACAAATTTTCATTCTGGTTGTATTTGTTTGGGGTGTTGGTTGGTTGGGTGGTTGGTTGGTTGGTTGGTTGGTTGGTTGGTTGGTTGGTTGGTTGGTTGGGTTTTGGGGTTTTTTTTAGGGAAAAGAAGTTACAGAGATAGCCAAGCACTCCTTACTATTTGGGAGAATATTGCTAGGAAAGTGCAGGGCAGGTAATCCAAAATTACAAAGAAAGCTCTTGTCTTTGACTGTATAGTATTGCTACAGACACTGGGATCTCAATGGTATCCCAAAGACTGATACTTTTAGAAGGCTACTGAAATTTGTTTTGAAGAACTGATTCAAAAAAATAAGAAGGTAATATTTCATACAATATTCTGATTCAATTACACTCAAATGTTTTGAGATTGAAGTTTTAGAAAAGATATTAAGCTCTCTGAAAAATATTTTCTTGATATTAATTTTTGATTGCAACACTAATGTTTTCTTTAAGATAAATAGATTATACTACTGTGCATTCTGGAGGGGAATTTGTATTCCTTTAATAATTTCTTTTCTCTTTAGAATGCTGACACGGTCCAGAAAAGATGTTCAACATAAAAATGATGTAAAGGTGGATAAGAAATTAAATCACAAATACCACTTAACTTTAAATTGGATTTTAGGGTAATTTAAATCTCACTGCTGGAGTATTTATCTCTAAATGCTCCTAATTTAAAAGATTGTAAAGGAGTGTGCAAAATTTCTCTGATAGTTAATGCATTTTCCTTGTTCTATGGAATAGAAATACCCTAAGTTGCACAAAGTTAGCAGAATCCATCGTCTAAAAATAGTGTTTATTCTCCCAAAGTTGTCTTTTTGTTTATCACAATCTGAGTATGCATCACAAAATCCTGGGACCTTTAGGGCAACAATTTCCTTACACCTCTGGTAGGTGAGTTACCTCTTACAGTCTGTGGCCCAGTTTTCTTCAGGCAAAGCTGGAGTGCATTCTGACTGGAGTTGGGGGGGTTGTTTTCTGCTTTGAGAAGGCATGCTTTTTGCTGTCGGGAGGTATTCTTTAGCTAGTCTGAGTGGAATGCAGAAGGATTGCTGTGCACTTGCAAAGACCAGCAGCATGCCAGGCCTGAACTTCACCACTACATGTTCTTTGGCACCAGAGGGTGCCTGATTTTTCAGCTGTGTTGTGAATATCCGTGGACCTCACACTCTTGGTGAAACAACTAATATTTCCTGTGTTCTTCATTTGCCATTTGTGTCTCTTCCTATGCATCCGTTTTCTCCTTCAGCTCTCTTTATCCTTCCTCATGCTAGCTTCCCCACTTCTCTCTTTATGTCAAAAATATGCACCAGTTTTCATAAGCGTCCTTGGAATCTAGTCCAGAAATGTTGTCAGTCGTGCATCACTAAGTAGAAACAAAGCAGGAGCGCCCATGTGGAAATAATAGACTGAAAAATTCATCAAAGAAATTCCATGTGAATTGCAGAAACTCATTAGAGGTCAGTAAAGGAGTATTACAACCTAATGTTTAAGCAACAGCAACTTTCTGTTCCTCATACTCAAATGGACATGCTATCTCACTGTATGTCTGATTTTCAATATTCTACTTGACGAAATTGTTTCCAAAAAATCGCAAAGATCCTTTCAATAGTATCTCTGTTGTACAATCAGATGAGCAGTCAGACAGGCAAGACTTATTATCTTCTGATCTTTCAGTACTTTCAATGAAGAAAAGGTAACCATTAATTAATGACATAAAACTGAAGCCAAAATTTTTTATCTGTCTAGACTATACAGACCTTCTCAAAAGGGACTGTAATTGTGCACAGGTATGCTGCTTTTTAAAAAACTACATTCCATTTCTGCAAAGAATTTTAAGAATCATCATTTTGCTAAATTGTACCATATTACCCCAATTTCCTAGGTGGTGGTATCTAGAGTTGCTATTCTGTCAAAGTGTAGGGTTTTCTTTGCTTTTCTGAATCCTTCTATATTAATGCAACATCTATATTTCATTGATTCTGCTGCAATTTTTCTCATAGTGAAGTAGCACTGCCTTCACATAAACTACCTGCAACATAAATATAGCTCTCAGGATCCTAGCCTAAAAACTGTGAGTTTTGAAAAACCCCTGTTTTTGGATTGTAGTCTTGCTATTGTGAATTATCTTAATTACTCTCAGTAATTAAATTATTAAATGATTGGCACTTATCCCTTACTAGCAAACAGTAAAGCTTACTGCTTTCTTTCTTAATCCCCCGAGACCTGCTATTTCAGTTCTTCATGCAACTCTTCATTTGTGGTGTTTGTGCTGTCAAAAGGCTTGAAGTCGATGCACAGCACTGTAACTCTGCAGCACAAAGAGTGCTGAGAAGAGGTTAACCTAGCCTATTCATTGTACTTTCAGACAAGCTGCATCTTATGGGTGCCACCTCAGTGAAAAATGAAATACAATACCAAGCTGACTATAGCTATTTAATGCTGGACAATGAACCACGTTTACTCAAGTTTGTTGTAAAGATCTGACTGACTTTTTTTAACAATTATTTTTCATTGCTCATTGTTTTTGTAGGAATTTTTTTGTGGATGTGTATTTCAATAAAAATATTTTGGGTAAAGGATGGTTAATGTTTTGCTTTAATGATACCAGGTTGGATATTGACTTGTCCTTTTTCTCAGTTGTAATGTTAAGTCTGCATGCCAATACCAAAAATGCGTATTTGTTTCTAGTAATTTCATCAGCTGATAATTCAGTAGCTAATACTGCATCAGCTAATACTAAATGTGCTAGTAGTGCTTAAATACTCTTCAGCTCATGCTCTTTAGCTAAAACTGAATCAAAATAGAGATCTTTTTAAAACTACATCATTGACAGTGGCTGATTTCTCAAGCTTATGTGACAGTGGGCAATTTTATTTCAAGCAAGATATCTAGGATACTAGGAAAAATTCCTTCACCAACAGAGTTACGAACTCTAACAGGCTGCCCAGGGAAGTGGTTAAGTCATCATCCTTGGAAATATTTAAAAGATGTGTAGTTTTGGTCCTTAAGAGTTTCTTATATGGTGGACTTGGCAGTGTTGGATTAATTGTTGGTCTCACTTTTCTTAAGTGTCTTTTCCAACCTAGATGATTCTATGATTCTGTCCTGGAAACTTCTATGTAAAGCGCTTAGTACTAAAATTCTAACAAGTGTTCAATTAATCTGCGTCTGATTCTATTTTGCATTTCCTCAGGAATTCACTTGTATATACTTGAGATTGAGATTTGTGCTTGGGTTAATTACGAAAATAAAATGAAAATAGAGAATATCTTAAATTTGTGTCACTATATAAGGTATTTTATCAAAACTCTTCACAAGATAATAATTCAAGGGGCCTGGGCAGGATGGAGACATAGGCTTACAGGAACATCGTGAAGTTGAAGAGAGGGAATTGGCAAGCCTTGTATCTGGGAGGGAACAACCCCTGGCACAATGGAGGATGACCAGCTGAAAAAACAGTCTGACAGAAAAGTTCAGAGAGTTCTGGTTGACCACGTTGACCATAAATCAGTGCTGTGTCCTTGCGGTAAGGAAGGTGACATTTTTCAGGAATGAGGTGATCCTTCTCTTTCACTCAGCCATAGGCTGATGCATCTGGACTGTTGGGTTCTGTGTTAGGCTCCTCAGTAGAAGAGAAATAGGGACATGCTGGAGTGAGTTCATTGAAGGCCCACAAAGGCAGTTCTGGAATTGAAATATTGTCATACAAAGAGAAATTGAAATCTGGGACAGCATGGCCCAATACAAGAACGCTGAGTCAGATGTTACCTGTGAATATATCAGTATACCTGATAGTAGAGGGTAAAGATATGAAAGCTGCAGACTTCTCAGAGAACCCTAGTTGACAGCCCAAGAGGCCCATGAAGCTCTGTTAAAACATAAGACATTTTTATAATTGTTACTGGTTACACTGTTGTTGTTTTTGTTGTTACTGCTGTTATTCCAGGACTAACTGAGCACTGGAATAGGTCAAAAGTGTTTGTGTCCCCATTTTTGGAGGTACTTAAAACTGAACAAAGCACGACTCTGGGAAAGGTTCTGTAGCTGACCTAGGTCTCAGCCCGGTTCTGGACTAGGCACTCTCAAAGTTTGATGTGTCCCTAATAATTTTTATGTTGTATTTCAACTGTTGACTATGGAAGTAAAGTATTATTAAGCCTACTATTTTTATAAAAATAGGTATAAGAATGTAATACCTTATACTATCAAGAATAGTGTATTTCCATAACGCACAAAGAATGAGAGCAGGTTAATAATGGATTAGATTTCTTTTGCATAAAAAAGTGAACATCACAGTATTCACAATGGAAAGCAAACCCAGTACCTGGAGGTCCTAACACAACTGTATGCAGTCATGAGGGAAGAAAACAACGAGGAGGGATAGGTAACACAGAAAACCAGAGTCTGTCCTGTCAAATTCTACAGGCTATAGTTTTATGCTACTTATAGCAAAGAACCGTGTGATTGAGGTCTAAGAAACCTATTATTTATTTCCACTGAAGATATAATCTCTGTTCTCATAAATATACCTTTAGTTGTCTATATAATAAATGTTTTAAGTGTGTGGGTGAAATGCTGCACAAATGAAATCAGTTGGAAAAATCCTGTTTAAATTCCAGAGCCCAGGACTTGCATCTTTCTCTAAATTTACACTGTGTGAAACACTCCATCAGAGTTCCAGAGGCAGTAAGTAAATAATTGACAAATAAACTTAGTATATTTAAAATGAAATAATAAAAACCATAAAATTAACTGGATATCATTTTAAAATAAGACTACTGCACATGCTCAGTACATACGAATATTAAGTTCTTAACTAGATTATTGGAAGTCCATTGAATCAATATTCCTACCATGTAAATAGACCCTTTACTGTTTTACTTTCTCAAGTATCTATGTTGAAAACCTGCAGGTTAAAAAATTTGTATCACTTACTATGTAACTTCAGTAAATGTGAGTTCAGTTGGACTTGTTCTAATAGTGGTGGGGGGGGGCAAAGGAAAGTGAGTGTATATTTTCCTACTGAATGTCAGAAAACAAATTTTCATTTCCAATCAGGTTTGTTCAAATCTGGATAGATTTTAATTAATATTTCTGGGGTGGGTTGTTTTTTTTTTTTTTGGGGGGGGTTTTTTTGGTTTTTTGTTGTTTTTTTTTTAGTTTCCTGACTTTCTAATGAAGTTTGTAACAGAGGGAAATGTAGCATTTAAAGTACAATACTGAATTATTTTAGTTGTACAGCATTCTGGGAAAAAAATGCTTAAAATTAGTTGAAGGAAAATTTCCTCTTTAAGTTTCTATTACTCACATTTTTTTGTATCAAGAAGCATAACCAGCAGGTGAAGGGAGGTTATTCTTGCCTTGTACTCCATTCTTGCAAGACCCTACCAAGAGTACTGTGGCCCACCTCAGTGGCCCCCAACATTAGCAGAATGCAGATGTGTTGGAATGAGTCCATAGGAGGGCCACAGTGGTGGTCCCAGGGCTGGGACAGCTCTCTTATGAAGACAGACTGAGACAGCAGTTGGGGCTGTTCAGCCTGGAGAAGAGATGGTTTTGGGAAGACCTTTGAGCATGTTCGTACCATAAGGAGACCTGCAGAAGGGCTGGAAAGTGAGTTTTTACATGTGCATGTAGTGACAGGACAAGGAATAATGGCTTTCAACTGAAAGAGAGTGTATTTAAAATAGACCTTGGGAAGAAATTCTGTATTGTGATGGTGAGGAGGCACTGGAACAGGTTGCCCAAAGAAGTTGTGGAAGTTGCATCTGTGGCAGTGTTCAAAGCCAGCCTGGGTTGGTTTCTGAACAGTGTGGTTTGGTGGAAGGTGTACCTGTCCGTGACAGGGGGGTTGGAACTAGATGATCTTTGAGGTTCCTTGCAACCCAAACCGTGCTATGGTTCTATGTTGATGCGAAATGTATATTAGTATTAGTCATAAAATATTTAGTTTTTTCATCTGTTCACTCTTGGATCTAATTGCTAGTTTGTTTTCAATAATGAGTGAGAAGCCCAGTGGTGACTGAAAATTTGTAATACAAGGCATTGCCTCTTTCACTGGTTGGAAATAATATAAGTACATCTCAGTACATCTTGACCTCTGCTGTGCAGTGAAGCCATGTAATTTAATAATTCTGTTTGTGAAGAGACTAAATAATTATAAGAAATGGAATTTAAGTACAGCAAAGTGATAAGGAAACTGCTTAATGATGGTGAAAACAGTTATAAAATGAAAAAAAAAAAACACTAAAAACCACCAACCCACTCTTTTGATTCCTCTAGGCTGGCTATTTTCCTGTGCCATAAGGAATTTGCAGACCAGTCACAAAGAAATGTGAATATTTGTGCTTTCTTTTTTGAGTGGCAGAATTCCATAGGTGGAAATACTGTGCTACAATACTGAAATTGTTCTCTTGCATTTAATTATTCATCAGTGAAATGTCACACACACAGATGGAAAAAAAAAAAAGAAGGTAAATGTAGGTAGTTTATACTAATTGAAAAGGCAGATTGGATAACAAAAGATTTGATAGCCTCGACTATTCCTTCTAGTGAAAATAGTGATCCTGTGGTGTTTCCTACAATACAAAATCATCTTTAAATAAGAACTGAGGTTTAATGGTATGATGTTTCCAAATAATGACTGATTAACTACTGCTGCTGCCTCGGACTTTTATTTAAATAAAAAAGGACAGATGCATTTTTCTGTTCATCTGGTGTAGAAATTGATGTATGCGCAGAGTACAAAAGAAAATGTTTCTGTAACATTTTTGTAATTCAAAAAAAGAGTGATTTGCACTAGAATTTTGAGTATGAGTGAAGAATAGTTGTGGAAAATAAATTAGTTTCAAGGATTAAGATAAGCTCAAAAGGTATGAAAAATCTTGGAAATGGATAGTTGTAAGCAAATTGTCAGATTAAGTTAGAAATGCAAATTTAACAAATGCATGTAAGATTAATGTGGAGAAATGAATATATTTTATATCTGCTGCAACCTTTTTTTGAAATGTAGCATACTTGTACCGAGGTATATACGCAAGGGTTCCGCACTTAAATTACCATTACTGCATGCTAGAGGCTATTAAAAAAGGAGCTCAAATGCAGACCAGACATAATGCTAAACACCCTTTTATATACTGAAGGAGTGGTAAAATAATATTTATTAGGTTAATATCTACACAATATCTTTATAATTTAAGACTTCTTTTCCTTTAGGAAAGGGGAGCTTTTGACAACTTGGAAGACTATTTTTACTATTCTAATGGATATGTATTTAACACAGTTTTTATTTCTATGAAAGCATGTAGATTATAGAGATGTTCTTATGCCATTTGAATTCACAGCAATCTTACAAATATATGTGGTATCAATTACTCTCCTGCTGTACAATAGTGTAACTCAATACAGCCAGTTTTGTGTGTATGTTAGTAACAATAGAAACCACTAAATTTCACACAGGTTTATTTTCTACTTTACCTAATGGGATGGCAGTCTCAGTATCAATGGTATTCTAGAATAACTTTCTTCAGTGCTTTTGATTTATTTAATAATCAAAGTATATGAATTCTGTTTCTTTTGAAAAGCATTTTTCTAAAACTAATATAAAGACATCTTATCACAATAATAGTTAGAAAATCACTAAAAGAAATACATTTTCTGTTGCAATACTTACGCTTGTTACTCATGTTATCCTTCTGGCATCTGTTTCAGCTACTTTTCTAAGTAAAGAATAGGAATAAATGTATTACAAATCAGGCATTGTGATTGAAATCTAATCTGAATGTTGAAGATATTTCAAAAAAGTATTCAGCAAATAAATACAGTGATGTAACTTGAGAAATGTAGTAATATTGTAGCATCCTGTCTTTCAGTCACATCAGAGTATAAACACTTCATGTTGTTTTCAGGTTTATTCAGAAGTTTGATGCAACTTCTGCCTTCTCTGCCTTTTTCCCTTTTTTTTTATTTCCTTGGAATTAGGACAAATGTCTTTGAAAGAGCTTCTTCTCTTTCAAAATCTGGGTTCTCTAACAAGTGTAGGTTAGTAGCCTCCAAGTGCAGCTGTTCAGCATCTGTCTTACAAGCACAGAGATACACTGGTAGGTTTCATAAAGAAACTGAGGGATCCATTTACAGATTGTTTTAATTTTATTTAGTTAGTCATACAATGATTGACTTATTGATTTGACATGAAATTATTGTTCCAACTTAATGAATAAAATTAATTTTTAGATATTCTGAGAGGCCCAAGTTATGCAAGACCATGGCAGAATAACATTTTCAAGTTATATTGTAGTAAGTAAAATTTTGATGTGAAAGAAGATGTTATTTCTATACTGTTTATCAGCAACCTATGTTATATTTTAGGCATTCGGTAATGAATTAAAAAATAATAATGCATTTTAAAATTTAAAATACTGCATTTGCATAATAAAATGTCTTATAACTATTGTAATGATACAAACATTCTTGATAGGTACTATCTTTTGTAGAATAGATAAAATTTTATTTCATTAAATAAATTACTATCAGGTCATGCAGACAGTTCTGATAGTGGCAATTGCGTGACTTGTCTTGATAGCATTTCTCTTCTCTCAGCCTGGAGCATAATTTTTTGTGCATTCAGTCATTATTTCTCTTTCTCTTCTGCGCCACCTCCCCCCACCTTTAACACAGTGTCTTACTGTCTGAGTCCTCACATAAGTGATTTTTCTCCTTTTGCCATATTGTGGAGTACATATGTCAGTGCTGCAAGACATCACAGAATGAAAAGGAGGTCAACCAGTAGTTATACCAGATGATGCAAGCAGCATTTTCTTTCTGTTCTCCGTCATCTCTGTTATTTCCTTGCATTTGAGATGTGACAACTGTAACTGTCTTCACTTACTTGATTTATTTGTCTTTCTGGTTTTGCCTTATAACATGGGTTTGGACCAGTGGCAGCTGGAGAAACAATCTTGGTGGTTGGAATTCCCCTGTAGTTGTATTCATTCCTTAGTTTTGTAGTTTTGGAGACCAACCCAGACTGCCTTGAAATAATTAACATTATAATTAAGAAAATTATACAGCCTATGGATCAAGCCCCTTTGTTTCTGCCCCCTTACTTTCAGCTGGGTTAACAATCTGCTAGAATTCTGTTGGTCAAGATGCTATTAGAAATGAGGTAAGGTCCAGAACAATAACTATTGGAAAAGGCACTTAGCAGGCACTCAAGGTTTATGTAGATCACCTGGCATTTGCTCCTTTCTCAGTTCCCTTATAAAGGCTACCAGTATCAATCAACAGCAAATGAATATAAGCAAGCAGAAATTTTATCTTACAGACACACCTATATACTAACACTTAGAATAGAACTACACTAAATTTGGATTTACACTATCCATATATATTTGAAGATAAAAAACCCCAAATAGTGGCACAGAGAGAAACCAGGATTTATTCTATGAGTTTTATTTATGAATTTGATGCAGGATTTTTAGATAAAAAAGACAACTTGCCACATACATTAGTTGAAGTCTTCTAAATTTTTTTTTTCTTTTTGTTATTATTTACACCTTTTTCTTATAAAAGTTGTTTGTTTGTTTGTTTGTTGTTTGGGTCTTTTTGGGAGAGTGAGTGAGCATTTACCTTATAAGGGGTATATTTTGGTAAAAGAGTCTTATTCTAGTAAGTATTCAAAGTGGGGATTTTTTAAAGCACATGAAAGGTGGATGCCTGGTTCCCATTGAATTTTACCAGGCACTAGACGTTTAAAATCACATAGAGATTGATCAGGTAAATTAAAATCACTGACAGAATCAGTAGCTGAACATGAAATAAAATGAGTATCTGTTCTGTTTGGATTTTATGCTCTAGTTTGTCATGGGGCATCTTTCCATTTCTCATCATTTTGCAAGGGCAGATGTTCTGCAAATGGAATCTCAAAAGGAAGTTTATAGGACATGAATGTGAAAGTGGTGGATGTTATGCCATACAGGGGTAAAATTAGCCTAATTCAACATTGGAATAAATCTCTTCCAGAGCTCTAAACCTTTGCATTTCATCTTGAATTGGTTTTTGAAATGAACCGTTTGATAACTCATTTCTAAAGTATAGGGTTAGAGTTAATATATAGCCTACACTTAGTTTCATTCAGTTTGTTACACAATTGTTATTTTAACGTTGTAGATGCAGCCAGTAAAACATTGCAAAAGGCAGAAATAAAGGTAAGAAAGGGCACTTTTGAGTTTCCTCTATCACATTACATCTGCATAAAAAAATTGAATCAGCACTATTGAATGATTAATGAAAAGGAGAGTGGCAACCACCCACCCAGAAACTCATCTGCCTTTGAAAAGATTTAATTTAGGTGTTTGTAGCTCTCTATTATAGTTCCTGATTTTCCTGACGTTTCATTGTTCTACTGGCCCCTTCCCTCTGAAGAATTTTCACACATTTAATTTTTTGCTTGTTAAGATGTGCAAAATTCTAAATGTTTGCATGGTTGTAGTTGAAAGATACCCAGAAGGATCCTAAGGGATGAACTGCTATTTAAGATGGTAAATAGATTATTGTCCTGAAAATGGTAAATTGATAAGTTGGTTTCCTTTGAGAGTAAGTTGTTTGTAACCAAGTGGGCTGTGCCTTATAACTCTGCTTATCATTTGAATAAACCTTTTTCTTCTTTTGTGTTTACACACTAGTCTCTTTGTTCTCTTTTCCAAAGTACTTATCAGTAGCAGTTAGCCTTTATTTTTGTAGGCTTATTGATTCTTCTCTGAAACACACAATCTCTTTTTCTTACCATGGTACACCTTATCTCTGTGCTTTCCATGTGGAGTGCACTTTGTTGCACATGGATAACTGACATTTGTGTAAGCTTTAGGATGTAATATTGTCAAAGAATACAATTTTTTTTTAATATCAGTAGTGTTAGTTTGTCTCCAACTCTGTGAGGAAACTGTATACATATTCTTTCCAGAAACTTTTTAGCCTTTGAAATAGCTGCATTTCTTTGGCTTTTCATAATTTCATTATTAATTAATATATATATGTATTTTTGATGAATATAATATGCACCCTTTGCAGTTGTCTTTAAGCGTTTTACCTTGTACTTTTTAAGTGGCAACTTACCTTATTTCAGTTGTTTTAATACTCCGTATCCAATTTCTTTAATGTGGTCTTTAGATCCTTTTCTATAACAGTGACAACTTCCATCATAACAAAAGGCAATCCCTTTTAGCTTTGTGTCACCATTAACACGTGTCATTAGTTAATTTTGTTTTCGGCAGCCAAGTGAATAATTAGCATTCCTAAAGTCCCAAAGTTGGTCCTGCAAGAACAATATTGCAAATTCATGTAGCTTTATAGTTAAGAGGGTTTTTTGGCGTAGTTCAAAATAGTTTGTTAAATAGACACTGGGGTTTTTTTTATTTTAACTATTTATTTCCCATTTCATGATGCTTTGCTGAAGAATACAGTGTCTCAATACATATATATTAGTTGTATCATTTTCCCCTGTATCTAAAGAAATCATGTATTTTAGCAAACAGAATAGATTAATTTGGCATAGTCCAGTTTTGAGCAATCACTGGTCTGATTCATCCTGGTTGCATTTTTTCTTTGTGTTTTTTCTATTATTTATGTCAAACCTCAACTGCACCACATATGTATGTGTTTATGCACATACAAACACACACACACATATATATATATAAAAATATATATTTATGTCCATATATATAGCATTAAAAATATAATAACATGAAGGTTTTTTTCTTATTTGACCTACAATTGCATTAAATAGGATCCTTTTTTTGGATTCTCCTAGCTATATTGTGATAATGGCTTTTATTATAGTACAGATAATCAGATAATCTTGGTGTCATTGTGACATGATATAGTGTAGCAATATCTTTACTTTTTGCTGTCTACTTGTTAAATATTTTTCTTACATAAGATGTTACAAACGAAGGCTCTTGGTCAGTAGAAACTCTTGGCATGGCTTTAAAGAATGCACTTAACTTGTTAATGTGTAACATCCAGATGACTATAATGTGTTGCCTAAATTCATATCTAAGGAGTCCTGCTGAATTCAGTGAAGTTAAAATGTTAGATGTCTTTTTGAATGTATCATAGAAATATACTGATATATTATACAATAGCTGGAATTCTGTGAACAGTGTCTGAAATTTATTAATGCTTGTCTAGTGCATGTAAAGATTAGTTTAACTTTTTCATTACATTCATACACATGTATTCTGAAGAGATTTCGATGCCTTATTTCATTAATGATTACGGGGTAAAAGCTCCACTGTTGTCCAGATGTAGATAATACTGCTGTCCACAAAATGGAATACTTCTTCATAGAAAGGAAAATATTGTATTATATATTTGATTTTTATTGGGATTTTAATTTTGTTGACATGAAATGAGCTTTAGTCTCAGTAAATTTTGTTGTTATGGCTTAACCTTGGCTATCTGATGGGTGCCTGCAGAGCAGCTGCTCTGTCACTCCACCTTCTCAGGGGCAAAAAATCAGTACAGTCAGGACTTAGAAGAAAAGTATGAGAGATATTTACTCAATTTGAAGTACTCCTATAAGGCTTGTGCTGATATGGAGTCAGGATTTATGGCTGCTGTGTCAGGGTAGATTTAGGTTAGTCCTCTAGACTTCTTATTAGGGAACGGTTCTTCCTTCAGAGGGTGGGTGAGCACTGGAACAGATACCCCAAGGTAGTGGTCATGGCCACAAGCCTGATGGAGTTCAAGGAGTATTTGGACAATGCTCTCAGGTACATGATGGGATTGTTGGGATATCCTGTCCAGGATATCCCAACTTGGGAACTTGGACTCAATGATCTTCATGGTCCCCTTCCTGGATATTCTGTGATTCTGCGGTACCACTATAAAATTGGAATTTATGTATGCTTTGTAGCATTGACAATTTCTTGGGTTGTGTTGAATTTATAAGCATATCTACTCCCTTTGATTTCCTTTTTCTTAATTTTCAAAATCCTGTAGGATCAGGATTGTTTGGGTTAAAATGAATCTTTAAATATTATCTAGTCCAATCCCCTCTGCTATTGGAAGAGATATCTTCAATTAAATCAGGTTTCTCAGACCCCCATGCAATGTGGCTTTGAACACTTCCAGGGATGGAGTGTCTACAAGTTCTCTGGGCAATCTGTTTTAGTATCTCACCACCCTCACAGTGGCTTCCACTTGATGCCATTGTCATTGTATGTGGTTTTCTATCCAGTTTTTTTTTCTTCTGAAAGTGCATCTGTCAAACACATATTTTGCCAATTTTGTGGTTAGAACGTTGTGAGGGACCGTGCCAAAGGTCTCACAGAAATCTGTATAGCTTATGAGTTGCTCTTCCCTTGTCCCACTGACACAGTTATTGTAAGTAAATTAGTCTGGCAGCATTTGCACTTGCTGTAACCATGTCTGTCTCCAGTTATCTCCCTGCCTTCATTTTTCTTGCTACATCTTCCAGAAAGACCTTTTTCTTAATTTCACTGGGCATGGAGATCAGATGGTTGGGCCAGTCCATGATGTTTCTTTTTCTCCAGTCACTGGACTTAGCTTTACTGCCACAACTTTTCAAATAAGATCTTGAGTGGCTTGGCATCTCTGTCTGCCGTTCTCTCCCTTAGGCTCCTGGGATTGTCTGGCTGGGTCCCATGAGATGATTAATACTTCTAATGTGAACTTTCTCTCATATAATTTTCTTTATTCTTTCTTCTAGCATTCAGGACTCTTGTAATTCCTGGAAATTAATTAAATAAAAATAAACAAAAAAAAAATCTTTTTACAACAAGAATTCATTTTCCTTCTGAAACAATGCTTTTTTTTTAAAAAATTGGGAATTTAAAATTTTCCCTACGTGTTGTAACCCTAGATACTGAGGATTTTAGACTTTCTTTATAGAATAACACAGACCTTCAAGAGAACACTACATTTGACCTGAGGCCATAGAGAAAGCTTCCAAAATTAAATGATAAACCTAGAATTATAGGTGTGTAGTTCAAATAAAAGTGTATCATATCACATAATAGAAAACTTACAATTTAATGTTTTAGAATGCTATAGAATATATAGAGCTAATATAGAAGATTTAGGGTGGTGACAAGTGCTTCTTACCTTCTTCTTCATAGGTTTAAGTGGTGTTTTATAATTAAAAAGTCTACATTATGGGACATGAATAATTAGTTATTGGATTAAAAATAAAAATATTTTTGGTATCATTTCCTAATTGCATAGTTTTTCCTTAAAAAACCTCATAGAGATAAATATGGAGCCATTTTGTAACTTGTTAGTGAAATGCTATAAAACTCACAACTTGTAGACTATAATGTAGATAAGAAATAATAAACATCTAAGTGTGAACACAAAATGCCATCTCAAACACTTTCAATCCCAACCCTAACAAAAACAGAAACCCCCCCCCCAAAAAACAACACCTATGGATTTCTATATTCTTTCAAAGAACTCAGAGTGTAATGTTCAATCCCAGCTTGCACTTTTTTAATTTCAGGAAACAATATTAAGACTTATGTATACCAAGAACTTATCTTTTTGAGATTTACAAATAATTTCAGTTTGAACTATCATTAAAAATGCAGTACCTTCTTTGCTGTTTGTATATGTATTTTATTTTTTTCAGTGTCAACTGAAGTGCATTGTTAAATTTAAAAAGCTTGGTAGCTATTTAAAATTTTGCAATCAGAAAAACCAGTTAAGAACAAAAAGGGTAAGAGAAGTCTACTAGGAATTTTTTTAGGACAGTAAGTCTATCATTCTTGCATTTTTAAGAAAAAGAGGTTTATAAGTGCTTTTTGTTTCAGGTGAAAGCTGGGGCCACTTATAGTGTGAAATTCAAGTGTTATATCTCTGTTTTTCTCTCCCTTTTCCATTGTTGTAAAGGCTGGAATGATCTTTTTTTTACTTCTCTTACTTCCTGGTAACTGCATGAGATTCATCGTAATGCTAATAGATGTTCTTGGGATCTAGTCAGATTAGTATTTGCAAAGTGTATTTTTGTACTTTACTGAATATTTGATTGTATTTACTTTAGGAGATGAAATTGCAAAAAAAATAGCACATATTTCATACCATTTAAAATGTATTCTCGCATTTAATAGCCATTTTATTAAAATGAAAAATAATCGGAAAACAACTTACATCTATTGACCAAATATTGCATGTTATCCAAGAGCTATCAGTGTGCTCCCATGGCACAATAGGATGCATTAGGGAAGAGCATTGCCAGCGGGTCAAGGGAGGTGATCCTGTCCCTCTGCTCATTCCTGGTGAAGCCTTGCCTGGAAGGTAGATGTGCCCAGTTCTGGGCTCTCAGTACAGGAGAGACATGGGGCTGCAGGAGCTGGCTCAGTGGAGAGTCACAAAGGTGTTTAAGGGACTGGAGCATCTCTCTTATGAGGAGAGGCTGTGGGAGCTGGGCCTGTTCAGCACTGAGAAGAGACAACTGAGAGGGAACCCTGTCAGGGCCTGTCAGTATCTGAAGGGAGGGAGATAAGAGGATAAAGCCAGGCTCTATTCAGAGGTGCCAAGCAAGAGGGCAAGAGGCAATAGGCAGAAAATGATGCACAGGAATTTCCACCTGAACACGAGGAAGAACTTCTTTACTATGCAGGTGACTCAGCAGTGGAACATATTGCCCAGAGAGACTGTGGAGTCTCCCATATTGGAGATAGTAAAAAATTGTCTGAATGCAATCCTGTGCTCTGGGGTGATCCGGCTTCAGCTTGACCCTAATGGCAGCCTCTTCCAATTGTACCCATTCTGTGATTAGCTTTACTTACTACTTATTTGCATTTTGGTCTTCAAATTCAAAAATGACAAGCATTTAATCCTCATATATCATACAAAGTATAGCAACCTCGTCCAACAGTAGTCTTAATTTTACATTAAAACAGTGCCTCTTCATGTCTTCCTCTTTTGGTTTCTACTTTGTAAGAAGACAGTTAAAGCTGACTGTCATAAAAAAGTTTAAATTTGAAGATTGAGCCAAGTAAATCTTGTGTGTACTTTCCAGGGTTTTTGTAATAAATAAGGGGGATTTAATTATTTTGGGGAATAAATTCTGAAAGCTATTTTGTACAGTTTTTTTTTTTTTTAATATAGGGTATGTCATAATATTTTTGAGAAATAAAGATCCAGGAAACACTTCATGCTGTGTTACTTGAAATGTTTAATTGCAGGTATTGTCTTTCCTTGATTTTAAAATGTTTTAAAATTCTTTAAAAATAAAAAGATTTTCCATTCTTCTCTAAAAATCTAAACCAAAGGTAAAGCTATTATTGTAAATGTCATGAAATATTTTAGCAAACTGATTTCTTGTCTCCAAAACAGGTTTTGGAAATTTCCCCTTTTATATGTGTGTGTGTTTTTTTGTATGTGTGTGTGTAAATTTTCACATCCTGAAAAAAAAAGCAATTTAGTGTTTAAAAAAAATGTGCAGAGCTTAAATTAGTCTCTGATTAGTAGAAATGTAAGCTTCTGGTGCTTCTGTCTTGCTGCAAGTTAATTTCTATTACATATAAATATTTCTATATTTGAAGGTTAAATATTGCTTAACCTCGAGTTTCTAGTTTTATAAGAAATTTTAAAAAATCAAAATATCTCAAATATCAACTTCATGCAAGCATGTACGTGGTATAAGTAAAATTTCTGGCTTCTAGAGTTTGGAGTTTTACTGTTGCAGTAATGTTATGGTTACTACTGAGTCTTTTTGGTGTAAAATCAATTCATTATGCAGCCTGTATTCTCCCTTGTTTATACCTATGTAATTCCTCCTTTATAAATTCTAAAAAAACCCAGCCTAAACTAAACCAACATTCAGGACTACTTTGTGTTTGTGACACCCCTTTACAAAAAGTACTAGGTTTTTTGACCTCATGTTTTTTGGGGGTTTTTTTGTATTTATTTATCTTCAAAGCCTTTCCTGTTCTGTCAAGAAATAGATAAGAGGATGCAGGTTATTAGGCTTATGAAAATGATTTTTAATTTATATATGCTCTGTTTCCGTAACACAGTGGGAATGTTTCCACCTTCTTCTTATTGCATATCTTTTTATTTATTTGTTTTATCTTCCCAGCTCTAGAAAATTTTTGCTTTGTAAATTTCAGTTATAGATGTAACATTTAAGTGCTCAGTCTGGTATTTTATGAAGTGCTGCAGAGTTGTTTTGAAGTGTTTGAAGTAAAGAATACTAAGATCAAGGTCTAGAGGAGTAAGTAGTCCTAGAGTTTGCTTACAGTATATGAAATTCTTTTTTTCTGGTTCAGCAACATAGGTTTTCAGTGTTGAAAAGCTGGTATTTATGGCAGTCTTTACACATGCACAATAATTTTCCACAGAGTAAAGAAAAATTTTCAGAAGGAAAACTCTCTTTCATGGATGGTTTGAATGAAGTTCAAACTTGCTGCAGTTGCAAAACCCTTGGATCAAAACACAGTCTAAATATGAAGTATGGTTTAAAGTCTAAAGTACTTTTTTAAGACCTTCTTTTTAGGTAAACCAGTGAATAATTGACTAAAACAAATATGAAAATCCCGATCAAAGTCCTAGGGAATATTTGGAATAGTGCAATTTTTATTTACAATTAAATTGCTGGACATTTTGATGCTGGGAGTGAGTACTACCATGAAGATAGAAAAACATTTTATACCTGATAAAACTATGTCTGTGTTTTAAGGTCTTGGGCTCATTGTAAATATCCTTTAGTTCAGCTAGAAACAGTCACTCGTAGTTGTGTCAGTTTTCATTAGATCAAACACAGAGAGGAACAACAGACTTGAAATCACAGCTGTAGTATCTTTGCATAAATCTCATATTTCTACTTATATCATTACCAGCTATAAATAATTTTCTTCCAGAACCTATTTCTCGTATATTTGAGGAAAGATCATGGCATTAAGCAAAAAGGGATCTCTATACGGAGTGAAGGAAGGAGCAGTTATTCTGTCTCCATGCATCTATCACCATTCAATTCCAACCTGTGAGTGGGATCTTAAACTGACAAGTCATCTAGTACCCAGTGCCTTAAGTGCTGCCCAGATCCTTGAGTTTCTAAGGGACTTTTGAACAGGTTCACATGTTCCAAAGCATCTGCTTATGAATTTTCATAGTATTTCTAAACTAATATTGTCATAGTTCTTCTTTGGACAGAAGAACTTTGTAGGTAGCTCTGTTTTCTCCTCAAGACACCACACATCCCTATTGAAGTTACTTAATATTTTAAATGACTACTCAACCCCAGTAGTGTCACTGGTGCAGTAGGTAGTGTCTTTTGGTGAGATGTAGGAAAAGCCCATACTAGAGGACACTTAGTTTTTTCAGGAAAAGCCAGGTAAAGCTTTCAGTAATGTAATGGGCTGTGAGCTAAGGTATTTCTTTCATGAGAAGAACTCATGTGACTTTATATGATCAACAGCAGAGCAGCTGCAAGTTTCTGCCATCTTTTCTAAATGACACACGCATTAGAAAATCACTGTAGTTCTAGCAGAATGGTCACTAGTAACAATTCATGCCCATACACTGGGTGTGAATAATGGACCCTCTCACCCACAAATCCTCATCATAAGTAATGAAGGATTAAGCAGATTCTTCATTTTTCATTCTGAATTGGGACCTGGAGAAATCATAAGGAAAAGCTCTTGCATCATTGTGTTTTTGGTATTTTTTCTTTGCAGTGCAGTCTGAATTAGGTATTGATTTCTTTCAGAGACAATTTTTATCTGTTTTTTTTTTTTTTTTTTTAAAGATGATGAAATTCGGAAACTCAGTATTGTTGGAGGACTTATGAATATCTTGTGGATCTGAAGGAAACAACTTCAAATATTTTCTGTTTTTAGGATCTGGATATGCTGCTTGATAGCTTTTTGATACATTTCAGAGGATCATTTGGGTTAGATCTGGACATCTATGGAGATGAAGTAACTGAGCATCCAAGTCAACAAAAGTATGGGGAGAATTAATCACCTATTTTTTACAAAAAGTTACATGAACTGTCAGCACAAATTTGACTGACTGAGAGATACATTAATATATCCTGGAGGCTGTGAAGAGTTTTTCTCTCTCTATTTGTATATTTTTTTTTTAATAATTTACACCTCCTCTTTTTTGTTTCCTCTAAGATACCAATTTTTCTCTTTATTTATGTGTATATGTAAGATTTCTCAGTTCAAGGTAAGTAATTATTACCTCTGCTTGGCATATCTTTATGTTTTTACCAGTGCCCAAGGTTAGGACAGGTTCAGTGACAGAGCCCTTTGTTGTAATAAAGAGTAAGATTCGTCTGTAAGCATGTTTAAAATCCAGAGAAGTAAATGGTGGCTGGAGAGTCATCCACGACTCTTTTAATCACCTTCATAATGGTAAGCAAGGTGAGCTTTCCAGCGGTGTTGGGTGTGGTGATATGGTGGGTTGCCAGTGCTTGGAGTCATGGGATGGAGAAAGCTAATGAACCTTAAGCCTCAGTGTGAGGTATTGAGGTATTGGATAGCAGAAGGTGAGTGAGGGAGAGGAGATGGAGACTATCAGGTTGTCCCCCTGATGACCCCAACAGGATCACAGGACTGAGTCTCAGTGTGTCTGGGCCAACAGTCTCTGTACTGCTAGCTCTGACAGTGTCTTGAAATGTGTCTAACTCTGTAGAAAGCAGTGTGACACTTCTTTGGACAATGTACTAGAATGGCACAAAGATAATACTTCTTCTGGGTCTCATCATGGGAGTTTATACTGCTTGAAGTACATTAAAAAACCCCAAGATCCCTAAAACAGATGTGCTATTTAAGTAATGGCTATGTAGACTGTATTTTTGAAGGAGGATTAGGAAGCTTGGTTATTCTTTTGATGAAACTGGCTGTGGGTAAACGTATGAAAAAATGCATTTTATCACCATATTGATTACACTATGCATTAGTTGCAAGTTGATGTGAGAATGTAGATAATTAAATTACTTTTTCATGTTGCTAGGAAAAAGAGAATCAATTTTTTTTCATTGAGAAATCTTATCTGTTTGCATAAACTTCCGTTTTTACTGGTTCTGGTGTTACATTTGCATGTGATAATGAAGGCAGAGTCACATAAAACAAAAATTCTGACAAGAATAATAATACCTTGCTATAATTGTTGCAACACTTTAAAAATAAAACAGTCTTCACATAAATATGAAAAGAGTTGTGATTTTTTTTGAAACACAAGGTGCACTTTCATAAGTCAGCCTGTTAGCTCCATAGTAAAGAAAATCTGTAGCACTCTTAAGAATAAGAAAAATTTGATTAATTAGTAATGAAATTCCCTTTTAAAAATTATCATATATACTTACATCAGAATTTTTTTGTGCTTTCTTTAAATGGGTGTGTTTTTTAGACCTCTATTATTGGCAAGAGCTCTATTGAAATTCTTGAGTTGCATATGTTTCTGTCTACTGGTATGAGAAGGATTGAAAAAAGAAGGAGAAAGCTTGTGGACAGTTCTAGGTGCATGTAGGGATTTTTTCTTGCTTTTCTTTTTGGTTTGTTGTTGTTTAAATTTAATAAGCAGCCTGGCAAAGACATAAGGAAACTAAGGAAATAAAGCATCGTTTGACTTCTTACCACAGAAACCAATGACTTTTCTGTCAGAAATTACATCAGAAGTTACCAAAGCCCATTTAGTCAAGTTTAATTAGAAAATGAAGGTAAGGATTCTTGTTAAAAAAAAAAAAATTACTTTTAGCTAAGTGTGTACAGTTTCACTGATGCTTCAAGTTCAAGAGTAAGTTATTTTTAACAGATATTTTTAAAAAATACATGTATATTATGCAGAATTATGTAACATTTTTGCATATTGGAATTTAAGCCCAGGACTTTGCAAAGATTTGTAGTTTGTTATTAAACTCTAGTTAATTTATAAATACTGTTTTACTTGAATTTTGAATAGTCTGTGATATTCTTAACAGAACCCCAGCTAAATCGTACCAGCTGTGGACAGTGATTAATGCAGTGAGCAAGGAAAGCTCAGCATGCATGAAATAAGAGCATAACAAGGACAAAGCAGACACTCTGTTGATTGTAATGAAGCTTGATTCCCATGAGACGTAGCAACATAATATTACTTTTCTTTCTTTCTTTTTTTAAAATTTAAATTAGGTATTGGCCGTTGACTATTTATTTTCTAGATTATATTTATTTACTCTCCAGTGGGTCAACTAACTTATTTGAAAAGGCAGTGCACTTAACAGAGATTGCAGATAAACCTTAAAAGTAACAGTAGGTTCCTACTCTTAAAGTTCAAATTTTGTTTTACTGGCATGCACTATTACATACACAGTATCAATTTTACTGGGCTCAGGTGCTCTTCATTAAAATCACATTTTTTTGATCATTTCTTCTAACATATTTTAATTCTGATGGAGTGCTGAATTTGTCCCATCCTGGCTTGATCCTGAATTTTTTGAAGTAAAATACAAATAAGTGTTCGTTGCAGTAAAACATTAGGGCTTGAGTACAGAAGTCGTAAAAGATCATTCCTTTTATCAGGCACTAATCAAGTAATGTTATCATGAATCAGCATGAACTAATATGTTCACAGCAATTCTGTTATTCTGTGTAAAACAATGGTAGTCTGTCTTCTATGAAAAGAAATTACAGCTGTGAATACTCACAGAAGAAATGCACAGTACCAAGAAGTAGCTGACTTTTTCTATTTGAATTGTAATCCTCACTCTGTCTTTATTTTAGTGAAATTTATTGTAAATTGGTGTCTCTTCTATCCATTGGTGGTAAACGTGAAAATAAAATAAAACCAAGACAAAAAACCCCAACAAAACCCTCTAGTGATAGGAATGGGTTTAACCAAAATATTCTACAGTAAATAAACCATGAAGATATTAAGTGTATTGAAATGGTGCACCAAAACTAAGGTAGTTAATGTGGTTTTACTTGAACTGCAGCTAATTGAATTGGATCAGAATTGAAGAAACATAAAAATATATTTGGTATAGTAAGCATATTTTTTAATGAAGCTAAATCAAGCTTGACTTTCTACTTTTTATCATAAATTGAATTTACTTGCTAAATAAGATGGTTGGACTAGATGATTGACAGTTAGACTGGATGATCTGTAGAGTGTCTTCCAGCCTTGATGATTCTGTGGTTCTGTACAATGATTTGCTTATCAGAAATCCTGGCTGAACCTTCCCGTTGCACACAGCTTACTGTGAGAGAACCTCCACAGCTGCAAACAGGGGTTAGGACGTGTGTTTTTTGGCTAAAGATGTGATGATACAGACATACAGTTTTATTTTCATAGTACTCCGCACCATATCTTGCCTTTTTTTGATTTCAACTCCTCTTAGCTTACATCAGCCTTCCTAAGGCAATTTTTGTTTGAGACCATTAAGCACTAATGTTTTTTTTCCTGAAGTCTACCAGCATGGAAAATTAATTTTGCCTGTATATTATTTATTGCATCATGACAACTACTGCTGTCATTATGCTGTGGTGAGATTAATAATCCTTCTGACTGAAATACGATGTTTCAAATTTAGACTATTTCAATGCCTCAGGAAGGTGTTCTGCAAAAATTGGTTCACACTGGATTTTAGTTCATCATTTAGTTGCATCGGTGTCAGAAATGGCTAATGAAGATAGTTGGTTCATTCGTGGAAATAAATTACATTAAGTCGCCTATTGGGATGATCCACTGATTTTATGCAGGTAACTGTCAGCAGCTATGAGACATTTGTAATGTTCACTTCCTACTTACATGGCTGGATTTGCATTTAGAGAAATGACACCGTCATTTTCTGAGTATACCAACAGTTGTCTAGCTCAGCATATCTCAGATTAGGTATTCTCTGCCTTTTTTTTATAATGCAGTTATACATATATTGCCATGCCTGTAGATATGTTGTAAATTGAAACTATTATTTCAAAATATTGTAAATTTGCTCTGTAAGCAAAGCTCTTTCCTGAGTTATTTTTTTCTCCATAAGATAGTAATGGTTTTCTGAATAGAAAAAGTGTGCACAATGACCATCAATTGCAAAATAAAATTAAATTGTGTTTTAACTATTTAATCTGGGCATTTATGTATATTTGGTCAGAATGTTTTTTATTTATTAAGAGCTGGCAGTAGCAATGGAGTTTTATGTCCAGGGATAATGATGAATTTCAAATACAGTTAAAGTTACAGGGCATTTGATCTGTCTGTAATAGAAGCCTTCTACTACTTAAAATGGGGTTTTCTAATACATCGGAGCTAGGGAAATAAAATGGGAAATGAAATAGGAAACTATGCAGTGGTGCACATTTTGGACTAGGTTTTGTCTTTCTTCAAGTGGGTGTTGTTTTCTCAGCTCTAAATATATGGCCCGTAAAAGTGGCCCAAGGGAGCCAAACCTTTTTTGTGTCTTAATAAGCTAAGTGCTATTATAAAAAAACCCAATAATGGTCTTATTCTAATTCTAATTGGATATTAAGAAATACTGACTCTAAATCATATGTAGCTTATTAAAGTTTTGGGTTCACAAGTGGAGGAGTGGAATAGAGTTTAGGCTTACAGCAGTAGTTGTAGGGTCTACATTTTTGCTAATTTCTGCATAGCATTTCATCGCATTTTGAAACACACAGGCTTAACTTCAAAGCATACAGCAGTCTGTAATTCTCCCATGAAGCAGTGAGCTCTGCAACTTTAAATAAGCACAGATGAGGGATAACATAACACAGGGCATGGCTGAGGCCACAGCATGGCTTCACATCCTAAGGATCATGTTTAGCAGGTAATTGTCAGTTTCACTGATAGTTGTGGTGACTTTGATCAGCATCATGTAAGCAGATAAAGAGGTGTCACTAATATTGAATTGCACCATGTGTAGAGAGAAGCAGTTAGTGGAGTTACACAAAGGAGAACATACTGGGGGCTTCACCATCTAGAAACTTATGCATATTTGCATTGCTAAACTCTTCTGTCAAAAACTGTCTTTTGTATGATGCTTGCATTTATTTATTTTTGCAGTAGTTACTGGAAAATGTCTCAAAAACTCGGGGTAGAGCATGTTGTACTTGTGTTTCAGTGTGTATCAGCTGGGCTTGTGTTATAAAATAAATATTGTCAAATCAATGGGGTTTTTTTTCAATTTATGCATATTGTGCTGATGAATGCTTTTTCAATCAAATGTTCCTTTTATGACACAAGCAAACAGATATTGATAGAAAACAGTTATTGACCCGTGCATGTTAAATAAGGGTAGAGGTTTTATAATTTTTTGTTACTAGTCATAAAGGGAATTGTTTCTGTTTCTACATGTGATAGAAGATTTAAAAAAACAAAGCTTTTGCCTTCCCTATGAGTTATTGTAAAGTTTTATTTATGTTTTAAAAAATTATTATTAATATTTCTCATCTGTTAAAAATTAAGAATTATTAAAACGAAGTAAAGAATGACTGGTGCACATAGGACTTTCCGTACTATTTTTAATGTTCAGTGAAAATTACTTCAGTTTCTAAAAAAAAGAGTAATTCAAAAGCAGTCGTTATTTTAAACCAAGTGAATGGTAATGGGGATTATGCAAGCTTTTGAGGTTTCTTTTGAAAAAAATTACTAATACATTAATTTCTACAGAAAAAAATTGAAGCACTGTAAATTATGACCTGTTAAATTTCCCTGGTAGTCATAGAAGATGTATTTGAACATGTAATTTAGGGACTGAGAGGCTCTTTACATTCTGATAAGCTTTGAAATAAATAAATAAATAAATATTTTCTCCCAGTAGCAGAACTCCTAGTATAACACAATAATGCAGCTGAGAAAGTTTTAATCAGGATTATTGCTTCGATATCTTGTTGCTGTCATTATGGAGTGTATGAATTAATTTAAGTTTATTGAACTTTTTGTCATTTAAATGCATTTTGTAATCTGTAATTAGATTACACTTGAATTAGGACTTTTTGGACAGCAGTATAATCAGCATTATATTGAATAATTGAATTGCAAACAGAAGGTCCAGTTCCAAAACTCAGGAAGATTCTAGGAGGGGAAAAAAAAGTTAAACAAATATCTCTGAAATTTTGATTTTTGGAGTTGAAATACCCACACAATCCTGAAAACCCATATGTAATGCTAAATCCTTTTTTGGGAATTAGTGTGCAACTCAGATTAGTTTTCACTGTAATTACGGCTTTCGTGACAGATGATGAAAAGTTTAATGAAAAGTCAATTACATAAACTACTTGAATCTCATGGAGCTTAATTATAGGGTCCACATTCTAATAAAATTATTTTTCAAGCTTCATTGAGAGGACATCACTAAAATCAGAAAACCTACAAGTAACTTTATAATGACTAATTTCAAAGGTTTTTGTAATTCTACATTTACTAGTTTTGTGAAATTACAAAAACTGAAATGGGAGAGACAGAAGGATGATATTCCACAAACTTTTTTCTTTCACAAATTGTGACAAGGGAGTGATTCTGTTGAAAGCAGTTGAAAGCACAGCTAAAAATATGAAACACTTTATACCTGTATGCAAAAGCTTTTTAATGGCTTTTTTAAAGGCTGTACCATCTTGTTAGAGAGAGGATAATTTAAAATAATTTTTAATTTTTGTCTTATTGTTATTATTATTATTGTGATTTTTTCATAACTGAATTGAGATCAGATAATTTCTAATGTTTGTAACTGTGCTTAATAGAAACAGTGATAGATTTAGCTTTTTGGAAGTGAATTTCTTCCATATGGGACAAAAAAGTGAAGTGTGTCTGAAAAGGTTAACTGATATTTTGTGAATGGTCTGCTCTTTCATCAGCAGGAAAATACAAAGGCTACACATTGGTATGTTTTGCTAGGTGCATCCTAAGCTTAATTTTAAGGAGTAGGTACTAGAATAGAAATTTGGTTGCTAATGGCCTAGAGTCTCAGTTACAAGTTGTAAATGCATAGTACCTTAATGGAGACTATTTTACGCCTTAACATTTTATTCCGTTTTATGCTGAACTAAGGACAAAGAGTTCTGTGAAAACATGTTGTTTAACTTCTTTTGAAGCTGAAAAACAGGTGACTGTGTTGAGGAAGTGTCAACCTGATTTTTCTTCATTCTTTCTGATCTCATTAAGTATCCTTGTGTGACAGAAGTAAGACCATGCAAAATGGTGTGTTAGTGAGAAGCCAAATAACACAGGATATGCCAGGGCAGAACTTCTGTGTCTGACATCTACCTCTTCCTTGAAATTATGAATAGGTATCCAAGATGGGTATCCATCCTGCTTGTTATATCTTACAGCTTGAAGTTTGTGCTTAGGCTCTTGCTGGATCTGAGCAGGAAAATGTTGCATGCCGTGCATATGACAAAGGTCTGCAGGCTGCTTGCCGTATAGCAGTTGAATCTTAAAATAAATAACTTAGCATAGTATTTTATTTATACTTAAGGGATGGAACTATCTGACTCAAATTTATTTAAAAAAGGAAAGCCATCAGGTTTTAATTGTCTGCTGTGAATGTAAATGAGGAAGATGTCCATTGCTGTTACATTGCATCATTTTCAAATGTGCGGCAGCAAACTGGAATAGCTGTTGAAATAATCTCTGTTAAACACCATACTACAACTGTATTAGTAGTAGAGAAAAAAGAGGGAACTTCTCAGCTGCAGCTTCGTCTGATGTATTCTCTCCATTATAACTTAAAGTTAGTGGCATATGAGCACATAAGAATGTAACAAAAACAAAATATGTACTGGACAGAGTTTGCCAGGTTTGGCTAGATAGTTACATAACTGGCATCTCTGCTATCTCTGCTTTTTACAGTGTCTGGAAGTTTTCCTTTGTGCTCTTTTATTATTAAGTATAGGTCATTATTCCTTTGAGTAAAGGTGAAACAAAAAAGCCAAAAAACAAACAAAAAAACCCCAAAAAACAAAACAAACAAAACCCCACAAACAAACAAACAAAAAAACCCCCTAAAACAAACAAAAAGAGGTGTGTATGTGACTTTTTAGGTTATATTCCAGAACTAATATTGTTGCGTCTCGTATCTACAATATGAGATAAAAACTGCTAACACTGGGATGAATTTGAAGCTAAATGGTTGATCAAATAGTTTCAAATGAAAAATTTTTAATTACTGTTTCATGTTAACAAAACTTGTGGTCCTAATAAAAAACACTGCATTTGTGGAAGATGGGGGGGAGTGATTTATACCAAGATACAGGAGTGGGAAGATGTGAGCAGAAAATCTGTGATTTAGAAACAAGACAAATGAGAAGCAAGATATGAGGATTGTTTGGAACACAGTCTTGGTTGACATAGTAAGTATGACAGGAGCTGTGGAAGGACAAACCAATGGGAAGAAAAGCAGTGAACATTTTGTTCTGCATAGCCTGAGAATTAATCCAGGTTTCATGAGATCAAGGATTTCTTTGTTTTATAAGAAATAGTCTCTAAACTAAGTAGAATAATGGTTGACTGTCTTCTATTTTCAGGCAGACATGCCAGCTTTAGTGATTACAGGTTGCTTTATGCTGCTCCTCCATATCAGCAGAAGTTTATAGATGACTTGGAACTTGTATAAATACATATTATACTGTAGAATTCCTTTTTCTAATAGGAATAAAAATCAACTTTGTGAAGATTTCTGTGTTTTTGCTTAGTGAGAAATGCTAGAATCAAAGATATTCTTGTAACTTTCTCTTTCCTTATATGGTGCAAGATAATGCAATTACATGGGCTTTCTTTCTCTGGCCATCTGCCAGGCTTCAGGCTCAGGCTCTTTGCTGTAAGCCCTTTGCATCTTTCATTCTTCATTGAAGTTGTACAATGAATAGATCAGGGAATTGTGGAAAGTAAAAGCTTAGGAGGGTCTGGAAAGATGACAGTGGTATAGAATGCAGAGACATCAGTCAGGTTGTTAAGCAGAAAGTACAAAGTAACCACTGTTTCTACTAGGTAAAGTTTTTGGTAAAAGGGAGCCACAGAGGTGGCTTTTGTGAGAAGCTCTTTGAAGTTTCACCCATGTCCAACAAAGCCAATGCCACATGGTAGCAGGATGGACCTGCTATTGGCCAAAGCTAAGCCCATCAATAATGGTAGTGCCACTGGGATAACAGATTTAAGAAACTGAAGGAAGTTGCCATGCTGTGGCAATTGCAGGCAGAAGTGCACAAGGATTGGGAGGGAATATGTGAGAAACAGCCCTGCAAACACCCAGGTAAGTGGGGAAGGAGGGCAAGGAGGTGGTCCAGGTAGCAGAGCAGATTCCCCTGCAGCCTGGGGTGAAGAGCCTGGCGAGGCAGCTGTGCCCTGCAGCCCCTGATGAAGCCCATGAAGGTGGAGCAGTGGATGTGCCCAAAGAAGGCAGCAGCCCTGTGGGAGGCTCCTGGTGTGACTGGGGTTTGCTGACTGGACTTGTGACCCTGTGAGGGATCCATGCTGCCTTCCTCTTTTTCTGAAGGTTTCTTTAGTCTTTTCCAATCCCCCGTTGGAAGGACTTGTGTTGAAGAAGTTCGTGGAGGACTGTTGCCTGTGGGAGGGACACTATACTGGAGCAGGGGTGGAATAGTGAGGAGAAGGGAGTGGCGGAGACAAGGTGTGATGAACTCAGAGCAAAGCCCCATTTCCTGTCTCTCTGTGATGCTCAAGGGCAGGAGGGAGAGAAAAACAAAAATCAAGTTGAGCCCAGGAAAAAGGGAGAGGTCAGGGAAAGATTTCCCATTAATCTACTGTCTTTGATTGGTAATAAATACATTAATTTCTTTGAGTCTGGTTTGTCTGTGACAGTACCTGGTGAATTCCCTGTCCTTCTCTTGACCTGTGTGTCTTTCGTTATAGTTTCTCTCCATTCCATAGGCTGAGGAGGGGAGTGAAGGAGGATTTTGGTCTGCACCTGACACCCAGGCAGGGTCAACCCACTATGCTGTTTGACCATAGATTTGTCACATATATGGCTCTTTTTGAAATAAACAATGTCTTCATGAACAAGATCAATTTTTGCAACTATGGTTTAAGTGCAGCCTAAATAAATATTTGACATCAGCCATATAATACGTTATAGGCTTTTCAGTAGTGAAAGAGGTCAATGGCAGTCATTAAATATTTAAACTTTTAAATAGTAACCTATGGGATTCTTCATGTTACAATTTGAGCAAAAAATTGGAGGTTCAGAAGCGTGCCACTTTGTATGGATGCAGACTGCTATCCTGACAGAAGTACAAAAATGCAGATTCTTGAAAGCAATGGCATTTATCATTATGTAGCTTAGCTTGTTTGTCTCTCTTTTACAGCTCCAGAAAGTAAATGTCTCATTACCTACTACAATAGATTGATATTTTATAGCAGAAAGAGAACTGAAGTCTCAACTGCTTTAAGTTATCAATGGCAGATTTAATATATTGGCTGGGATGTTTATTTCACTAGAAAACAGAATCTGGAGTGATCTGAATGATAAATATGTAAGAAAAGCTTTCTAGTAGATAAGAATCATAGAGTGGTTTGGGTTCGAAGGGATGGAATGACTTATAGTTCAGAAACCTTTGCAATGGACACAGATACCTTCCATTTGTTCCAGATTGCTCAAAGGCCCTTCCACACTGGCCTTGAACACTTCTAGCAATGGGTTCAGTGCCTCACACCTCTCACGGAGAGAATTTTTCTCTGTCCAATTTAAATTTACCCTCTTTCAGTATAAAACCTTCAACCTTTGTCCTGTCACTGCTCTTACTCTTGGTAAGAGTACTTCTCCCTCTTTCTGTTAAGACCCCTTTGGTTACTGGAAGGCTGCTATAAGATCCCATATTTTATGAACTGAAACAAGACATTGAATTCCTGTTACACTATCCTGGCTTATGGCTAATTTAGTAGTTCCTCTTGAAAATTACTCAAGTGGCCCCTCCCCCTTCTTGTTGGGGAAAAGATTTCCTTGGAGAAAAGTGCAAAAAACCCATTTATTTTACAAGCAAAGTATTCCCAAGCATAAAAAAAAAAAATTAAAAAATTAAACAATAAAAGTTCTCGCTGTTCTGAAAAGATGGCAAATTCAGAAAATCCTTTTCATGGGGTGTAGCTCAGCTCACACCATCTCTTATCAGTCCCTGCTGGAAAATGCTGTATCCCAGGCCCTGGTAGGTCATAGGCATGAGCTCCCAATACTCTTCTAGGTTTTCGGTCCAGAACAGGGCCAATCAGTTCCAAAAAAAAAGAAAAGCAACAGTCTGGGGAACTTCTCTGCTTCAACTACCTAAAAAAACTAACTAAAAGCAAAGGAGAGCTCTCTCCCGCTTCAGACAATTCATATCAAAAGAGAAAGCTGAAGCTCTTATCTTTATGTTTTTGAATACCACTGCCTCAGACATTACATGCTTCTCCTTCACTCTCAGATGTAGTTTTACAGGTGCAAAACGTATTTCTGGGCTAAACAGAAATACAGATATGCTGTTTACAGATGCTGATTGAGGATACAATTCAGCATCTTAGGACATACACTAGGCAAAATGAAAAATAAAAATAATTCAACCCTAAAATATGAGATTGCAGTTAGTTTCCTGATTGAGGAAGTATTTTGTGTTGGCTACAACTTGAAGACATAAGATGTATTTACTCTAAGCTCTCAATTTCTCACTTGGCTGAAATGTACTCTTTCCTTAATAAATGTGATCACTGATTACCTTTCAATGTATTTTCTGTAATTTTAATATCTGTGAGTCAGCAGCAGAATTGCTTGTGAATCAAGCTGATGAAAATTCTCCTGTAACAGCTCCAGTAATTACAAACCAGAGTACAGAGACAGTGACTTCTTTCTTGCATGTTTTGTTTTGGAGGCCATTTAACAGGTTTGCGTATACCTGCACTGCTGGCTATTAAGAAAGATAAGTGAAAATTTCCTTTTCCATAGTTATCCATGAAGATCTACCAGAGGTACCTGGTAGATCTACCTATCTGGTAGATCTATCCAGCTCTACCCTTCAGCTGCATTTTGCTCTGCTAAAAACTCAGCAATTGTTAGAAAGTTAGTAGAATTCATTTTAATGTCATTCTTACAGGCTAAAACTTTCATATTTTCAGTGTATTGTGTTAAGTTGGACAATAGTCAGCTCTCAGACTTATCTTATATGTAGATTACAAACATTTTAGGGGGTAAGATAAAGATTTTAATCATTCTTAGAGGAAGATTATCCTGTCTGCTTTTGCCGGATATAGCAAAGTCAGATCCAATTTTATGAGGGTGCTAAATGTTCTACAAATACTAAATAATGCTGATGTTATTTATTATTTTGTAGTGTAATTCATGTTCATCATTGCTTACCCACTCATTAGCTTTATATCACTGGAACTTTTCTTGATTTCTTTCAAGATTACAGGGAGGACTAACAGACCTGGAAGAAATTGATCATGCCAATCAATAAATAGAGAAACTTAAGGCCCTCTACCAGTGTAGCCTGGATATTTATGAGGTCTTTTGAAACACAGAGGCATGATGAATTGCTACAATGAATTTCATTCAATACATACGGAGATTTTTCATTTAAGGACACACAGATACATACTTGGCATCATTTCACAGGAAATATTTTCACTACAGGCTGCTAGAATTTCTACTTTAGTGTAAATTTTTTATGCTGTAGGAGCAGACCTAGGTTTACCAAATACATAAAAAACATGATAGATTTTCTTTCATTGCTACAAACCAGCTTTGCGCTCTCTCCTGTATCTTGCCATTCAAAAATGCTGAACTCTAAACAAACAGTATATGAATTTGAAATGTTTATATATCTCTCTCTTCTCCTTGTAGTTATTACCTTATGAATGTAACTCTAGAAGTTAGTTATAATTAAGAGAAAATGAATTAGCAACTGCAATTAATGAAACAAGAATAAAGATTAAGATAAATTGATACCTGTTTTCTACTTGCTGATTTGTACATACTTCTGTAATGAAATTCCAGAATTAACCTCTTCTCTCTGGTGACCAGTGACAGGACCTGAGGCAACAGCATGAACTTGTGTCAGGGGAGATTTAGGCTGGATTTTACGAAAAGGTTCTTCACCCAGAGGGTGTTTAAGCACTGGAACAGGCTCCCCAGGGAAGTGGTCACAGCACTAAGGCTGACAGAGTTCAAGGAGAGTTTGGACAATGCTCTCAGACACATGGTGTGAGTCTTAGGACTGTCCAGCTCAAGACCATAATTGGACTTGAAGATTTTTTTGAGTCACTTTCAACTAGGGTGTTCTCTAATTCTATGAAAAGAAATTCTGTGCTCATGCTTTCTGAGGAAAACAGGTATCCAGTCTTGAATTTTAGTAAATTAGTATTAAATTCTTTTGAAGATTTTTTTTTTCACAAACTCAAACATATTTATCTTTTTATCGGCAAAGCTCAAGCGCAATATGTGAATCAGTTCATTAGAAACACAGGTTTGTTTTAGTCTCATAGGAAAACTCCCGTTTACTTACTCACATTTTGTGCAGTGCAGTATGAGTGCCTGTCACCCAAATAATTAGTTCATAACCTATGGAATGCATCCTGTATTCTGTGTTATGGTTACTTGATATGGTGAGTCTTTGCTTGAGTAGAGGTATGAGTAGTATCAGTCTATCCATCCAACTTTGAAACAGTCATCTAGTGCATAAGGAGCTAAGTTTGCAAATTTTTTATTTTTGGAAGCTATGTAACTAGTAACCTGATCACAGTACTGTATGTGAGGTTCTCAACCTGAATCTGAAAATAGTGGACCAAATCTTCAACTTATGTAAATTTAAGCAGTATGACTGTTACTGCTGATTTTCAAGCAGCTTACAATAGTGAAGGAATTAGGCTGCTCATTTAAGAAATCAATTTACCTGTTCATATTGTGCATACTTCACTCAAGAAAGGGAAAGTTTTACATAGAGAGACATAATTGCTGAAATCTCTTGAACAAAACATAGTATCAATTAATGACTTAGGTGACTTTCTAATTAAATAGAAAAATACTATTTTAAAAACAGTCCAGTCTTCAAGGATTGCAGAATGATCTCTCTAATGATCTTTTACAGAAATTTAATTGTGTCAGAAACCTAGTTGAGTTTGATAACAATGTGGCAGTTCATAAAAAAAGCTATTCTCCAAAATCCCTACCTGTGTTAATACGCATACATGTTCACTGGGCCATATATTAGACAACCTTCATTTTGTGAACATAACTGAAAATCTTTAGAAACTTTGTAGGTGCTTTGTCTTGAAAAGCAGCGCTGGTACTAGAGTCTTTCATGACCATACAAAGTCTAGCTATATGGTCAAAAAGCTGGAATATTTAGGAATCTATTTAGGAATTTATATTTAGGACTATTTAGGTATCTATTTAGGAATACCAGTCAGCAGGTTTTCTTTGGCCCCACTATTTCACTGTTGTGATCTAAAGCAAAAATTAGTGTATTTTTCACAGCATTTCAAGAACCTAATACCTTCATTCTTAGAAAAGCAGTTAAAAAAAGAAAGGAAAATCCATAATGCCTTTAATCATCTGTGTGAAATATCCAGGGTGGAATTTATTTCAATACTCTGTGTTGTTTTGCATCATTCAGTTATGCACTCAGTTCCATGGTGGCCTTTTTAGGCAGTCCGGTGACCTTGGGAGTAAGACAGCTGCTCCTAGAAGTAAATGTCTAGACATTGGAGATAACTGTATGAGTCTTTAAATCTGTTCATTCTTGTTCATTCACACAAAACTATGTACACCTGCTTGACTTTCATTGTCCTTTTATTTCTTTCAGAAGAGGTTAATTTATTCAGTCCTGAAAGGTCACAGTGAATCAGAATGTGAGGAAGAGCATGAGTATTTTCAAATAACAATGATGCAGAGAGTTGGCTCTGGCTATACAGTGCAAGATCAAATATTTCTTCTATTTGCAGTGTTTGGCAATTAAAATTACTTCGTCATAGGGATCCTGCCTTTTAACAGTGTAATGCTTTAGCCGTTGAACTAATTTCATACTCCTTTGCTGTGGTGCAGAGGAATCACCTGTAAACAAGATAAGGAAGAAATTGAGGGCATGGTGGAAGCATTCACTGGGAAACGATCAGAAAGCTTAAGAAATAAGCCCTTACTTCGATCAGAAAGGGCTTAAATTCTCAGATCTGAGAGAACAGGGGAGGCTCAAGATATGTCTCGGATAAAGAACTCAGTTCCACTTGAAAAAAGAAAATGCGCTGGTGAATTGAAAAAGAAGTTTGACATTCAGGTGTTACAGGAGATTTGAACTTGGAGGTCACCAGTATGGAAAGATTTACACACCTGTATGAAACCTCATTTTGATAGTGACAAAACTAATATCTTTGTAATGGATTGCAGAAAGCAAGGGAGCTAAGTGTGCATAATGGAGTATGGATTGGTGTAGGTTTTTGGATGAGAAATTATAAGGAATTTGAAAGTTCGTTGTTGGATAGTTGTGTCAGTTTTGAAGTTGAACATAGTTATGAGTGTACAGATAGATACGCTCCGGCTACCTTAACCATTAGGCAGACAGCATAGCCTGCTTGTCTGCAAGGTCCATGTAGTTACTGTTTTGCCTGCTTGAGGGATCTGTGGCTAACAGTTAATTGTCTTGCCTTACCTTAATTAAAACAGACTAGAACATGTGTATATGACTGTAATTACAAGATTACTGCAGTATGGGTAAACTCAAAGGTGAGGGATGCTTTTGACACTATTTAAAGTGTTGGGAGTTTTTTTCCTGGTGTTATACACATTAGTCTTATGCTCTCAAATGCAAAAAATCGTCTTTCATTTTTTCTTGTACTCTTTTTTTTTTTTCTATATTGCGTCATATAGTCAGCTTTATAAATTCAGGTTATTTTTACATGACTGATAATCTGTAACCTGGGTGTGAAAGCATGATTATTTCCTTGAAAAAACAGCAATTCTAAACTACAGGTGAAGTATGTCTTCTTTAAATTAAGCTACCTCAAGATTTTTTTCTGTATTTCTTTCTTCTGAATTGATATTTAGAATATAGAATAATTCCCTGATAACCTGGTCTTGTATACACTATATTAATTTCCTCATTTTTTCTATCTCCATATCTGGGCATATAGCTTTTTTGTCTCTAGGAAGGAACAGTTGGAAACATCCTACTACTCCTGTCCTAGTAACAGGGAACAACTTCAGGGAAACTACTACATCCAGTAAGTAAGAACCTTAAAAATAAACAGGCTTAGATCATTACGTTTGCAGCTTCTGATACCGCAGGTTGGAATTCCTTGACCAGTGGTGGCTCCTGCATTAGGAAGAGTGAAAACTCTATGTCTTTTAACTCAACCCAGATATGTTCCTGTATACTCATGCACAACTAATTAAACAATCACAACAATATACTTTTATATACAGTGTTGTTGTGCTACAGGCAGATACTAAAGTTAAGCATGTTCGTATTAATTTACGATACAGCTGTCTATTGAGGCGGAAGAAAGCACACAAACATTTATATATATTATTCTTAATCAGTAAAAGTGTTGCTGGGGTTAAGGGCAAACACATAAAATATATACCCGGTACTTCAGTGAGCTGATTTTCATCTCTGTCAATAATAATTTTATATTAATTATTTTCCCCACCTTCCTTTTGTTTTGGTACCATATATTGTGTTACATTATATTGTTACTATTGCAGTGATAAGTTAAGGGTAATGAAACCAAAACCTTCCAAGATTTTTTTTTCTGGAGTTTTTTGAAAGCTGTCTACTTTTAAAAGAGGATTTGTTTTACAAGAGCAAGCATAAAAGTCTAACTTCTCAACATTTATTGCTAACTCTAATTAGAATTTTTTCCAGTTGTGTGTGCCAGCTTATGACACAGTAAGATGCCAAATTATTGAACAACCAGAAGCTGCTTTTCTAAAGGCATTCAGTGAAGGAACAATACATGTAGTAATTGATTCTTGTGATTTATGAACAATACAGTAATTCATTCAAGGGGTTTTACTATTATTTTATGAGAGGCATTACATGTTAAAGAACATAAAGATTAAATTACAACTTTCTAGACAGCCCTTGAGAGCAAGCAACTTTTATATACACTGAAATCGAAGTTTTCAAACATTCTTAATATTTTACAGATATGTGAGTGACTGGCATTATGGTAATATGTAAAGATCTTATTTTTGCTTAAATTTTTACTTCAGTAGACCTGAGATTAATCTTGAGTTAGGTTATCCTTCTGTCCTGTTTGACTTAATTTCTGCTTCTTTTTAGCTTTTTTTTTTTTTATGTAGTGAGCTTTTTTTTTAATCTTGTTTCTTACTCCTCTCTTTCCACAGCCCAATTTATTTTTTATTTGGATGTTTGAGACCAGATATTTTGTGTTCTGTTTGGTGCCCTGCTGTATTTGTTGCATCTCCAACTTTAGTAATCTAACCTCATAAGAATTTTTGTCAGTACTTTCAGTTTTGTTGTGAGGAGTTAATTTCTGGTTGTTTTTATATACAGAAGGAAAAAAAATCAGAGAAAAAATAATTTTTTAAACAATGCAGGTTATCTTCTACCTTTTGTAATCTTTCTATAAGAAGATAGTAGCTCTGTTGATGGAGTGCAATGATTGATCACTTGATATTTTTCTATATTTTGAATAGGCCATTGAAATAAAGACATGCAGAAATTTGAATCCATTGACCGCAAACCAAGGTTCTCAATTCTTTTGATGGACAAACAGTCAGCCATTTTCAAGTATACTTTCAAGAGGTCGTTGAAGCTTGATGTGGAAAATACAATTTCCTTAAATCTCTAATTTCTGAATGTGCATATTAGATCCAAGCATATATACACATATTTACTGTTATCTAGGTGAATATTTTAAGTGATTGTTACAATTAACATGGTTTCTTAATTAAAGCATTCAATTCTAATATTTAAATGGACACACACAATATTAATCACATACCACTGAATTTTAATTATGATGCAGAATGATACATTTTGCAGAAATAATTTATTTCATTTATGGAAGTACATACCTCTTAGTACTCCTTTGAGTACATACTTCTTAGTGTCAAAATAAGCAGTTTTTACTCAGTACACTTGTGCAATGTGAGCTCATTTCCTTAGAGAAAAGAGTGCTAATTAAACCAACAATTTGCAATACTGATATGCAGAGGACTGCAGTTTTCCAAGACTAATAAGTTTTTCAAATAGGTACCAATTTCTACTGACACTTCAAGTTTAGATTTGAGTGTAGTTTGTTTGTTCATTTTTGTCCTCTTTGCACTGATAGAAGTGTCACCCGTTGTAAGTAGGTAGGACTTGAACTGGAACATTTCATTCAGTGCATAAGCACAAATCCCTGCACAAATTTTGTAAATACAGTGGCAGTAACAACTGTAATACTCCTCCCTATGTTTTCTGACATAATCTAAGTAGCATAATCCTGGAATTAAGTAAATTGAGACACGGAGGTTAAGTAATTTGCCTGAAGCTAAACAGCAAGCAATTAACAGAGATGGGATTAGAATTACAAAGTTTTGGCTGTCAGCCTTCCCTTCTGTCCAGGAGCCAGCTGCCACTTTCAGTGCTTCTGACTTCCAGTTCTGTCTCTTGAGACTAAACTTCAGTGGATTTGTTTTCTTCATACTACTTAGATATGAACTTAAAAGGAAAGCATGACTGTGACTGACACTATTTTTTAAAAATTATTTTTATAATAGTTGTAAAGACCTATATGCCTTTGCAAGAAAACAAAGAATAAAGTCCTTGTTGTTAATAATATTTTAATAATTTCTATTTTTCTTTCAAACATGGGCATGAATCATGCTTTCCAGTTGACAGATCTCAGAGGGAAAATCTCTGTGCCAGGTCAAATGTAATTTTTTTTCCTTATTTATTTTAAGAAAAAGGGTTTTATTGTGTCCTACAAAGTCTTATGCCATTCTTTCAATAGCATGTTCTTGACTGAGTATCAGTAGCATTATGATTTCTTGGTATCTCTTTTTAAAAGAAGAATAAATTTATGTTAAAGACAAGAATGGAAGGTACATTTTTGAGGGAGAGATGAGATAGATGTAAGCTAGGCACAGCACTACAGGTTATCTTAGATGTGTCTCTAACCACTGAAAATTATATTAAAAATTACAGAAGTAACCTGACTAACCATGGAAGATTTCTTGTAAAGCAAGTGCAACGCTACACTGATATACAGGACATCAAATAATTGTGTTTTCAGTGACTTTAGGTAATAGGTGGCAGAATAGGTATTATTGTATTAGGTGCTATTTTATGTCAGAATTAAAACAGAAGTGAATTTGTAGTGATTAGAAGTTTACCTTTATGTGGTGATATGTTTCTTTTGGTTATGTTTCTGTTTTTTAATCAAATCTGTTATCTGGCAACACTTCTGTTGTGCATATCTTTGTATGAGGTTTTAGTTCTCATATTCTTACATGCTTCAATATGCTTCAGATCTATACTGGCCTAACTTTCCTAGAGACAATCTAGAACAAATTTAGCCCCTGTAGAGGTTCATGGAGCAGATGAGTCTTGAGCACTTTGCAACTAGTATTTCTTGCATTTTTGCAGTGCATTGACCTTAATGACAAAAAAATGTGGTTGTTATTTGCAACAGGACCTACACACAGCAGGACTCAGAAAATACACAGTATCAAAAATACTGCCAGTGTAAATACATTCTAATCAGTGTTTTTATGTCTACATAGCCATATCCCAGAGCAGGCTGCTTGCGCTGTGCTAACAACACTGATGTATCGTAAGTGACTTGTAGGCAAGGAACTGGGACAATCCACTGGGGCCTTTAGTCACTGAATCTTTTTTAATATCTATAAACAGTTTTCTGACCTAGTTTATGAATGTCTGCTTATGTATTAGCAGTGCATCATCCTACGGGCCTTGCTAACCTGTCTTACAGTACAGCTGAAGGTGGCTGCATTGCACAGCTCACAGAGCTTGCTGGTAAGAGGAGTATATATTCTGTCTACTTGGCTGGACATCTAATTTAGGTTGTATATAACAGATCTTTGTAGGTAAATGGTAAATGTTGGTTTATAATTACCAGAAGGAGGTGTTGATCAAGTTTTGGGATGAAGCAGGCTTAACTTAGTAAGAAGGAAAGAGATTTATGAGTCTCTCCTAACTAGGTTTTTAAATTATTATTACCTTGTAGCAGCCTTAATGATACTATCTTTTTTTTTACCAGTTTTTCTCAATAAATTATGCTTATGTCAAGTCATGTCATCTCCTAATGCTGTTCTGCAAGTAGAAAGTAATCTTGAACCCCTTAATTCCCTATATTGCATATGTTCCTATGGGCTGTGAGATTTGATTAGACACAAGCATTCTTCTGCTTGAATAGGAATTAAGAGAATTTGCTTATGTGGATGTGTTGTCAGGCATTAACACTGAATCATATTAGTACGTAGAGTCAGTAGTATTACTAGATAGTTGATTTTGCTTTCACAGTCAGTAATCAGCATAAATGGCAAGATACGCATTTTGTTGTTTTTAGATAAATAAAATATGAGTGGAAGTTTCACTTCATTGTTACAGTGCCCCAATTTTATGCTTCCTCATTTTGGTACCTGTATTTTGAGGGTTTTAGTAAGACTGAAACACTTCTAAAGGTCATCTCTCTAGTCATAACCCAGATATTCCAAGTCCCTAATTGAAACTTGTAGTGTCTTGTTTATTCCTACCTTTCTCTTGGAGTAAAACTCCTCTGGAAAGATATCAGCTTGCCTGGCATTTTAAAATTTACTGCGTTTTCTTTACACATTGAAAAGGAGTGTCAGCTCTTGGTTACCAAATAATTCATATGCAGTCTGCAGACATTAAAATTTGAAAAAGGAGCAGTAGAGAGCTTTGAAGCAGAATTTCCTTTTGTTAAATTAGTGAATATGACAAGGTTATGTAATATTCCTGGGGGATAAAGTGGTGCACGTCACTAACCTTTTAGATTCAAGAGACTTCATGGTTTTTATTTGCTGCTGAAAGAAGGTTTAGTACTGGATTTACTAGCAAGGTCCTCTTTCTAACTCAGGTAAATTAAGTTCCACCTAGCTTTTACATATATATTTTTGTGATAAATACTGTGTATATTCACAAGCTTATACTATTTTGTTTTGCAATGTGAATTTGAACATATGCTGTTTATGACTTGAAGGCATATCTGCAGGTGAGTTAATATCATGAACAGTGTGTTGATAGTGCTGGAATTCCTATGGGCATGGGGAAAAAAAAGGGAAAATTCTTACCCCATTATGCATTTACTGGATGGTGAGTATTACTTAGTCATATGTCTGCATCTTTCAGTGCTTAGGTTAGTTAAATACTAGAACCAAACATCCTGGTTCTCTTTTCTTGAGCTCTAGTGTAAACCAGGATTTTTGTGTGTAAAGAACCAAATAGACCATGGAATAAGTAAGGGAAAGTTTAGAAGCAAATGTATATCACTTTCCTTTTCTGTAGCAGTATTTAAACGAAGGTTAAATTTTGTATTTAAGCTAATACAAATGTAGCACTGATAGCCAATGCTGTGCACCCAATTTGAGGAATGAAGGCAAGAGGGCATGGGTGTGGTAGTAGGCTTGGCTTTGGGAGGTTTTTCCTTTAGTCTAATAATGTATGAGACTGACTATGATAGCTTGTAAGCACTGGCTTACTGTTAGGCTTAGCACAGTGTTTCTCTGATAAGGCAGTAGTTAATGGTTGGCCCAAGTTTTACAACAAATGTGCCAAAAATGTTTCATGAAACCAGCTTAAATTGTTAGTCGGTTGCCTGCAACAGTTTAAATAGAAACAGAACAGCAGTGTATACTTCTTCAGCTTCTTTCTACTTCAAATATTAATGTATTGGTCTCTACTATTAGTAAAAGGCTTTTTTTCACAGGTTTTTTACATAGGTTCTTTGTATTTCTGAAAGCCTTTGTCATTCTCTCAGTTATTATAAGCTAAAAATGAACATGTGTGTGTGTGAATGATATTAGTTGGCAAATAAACGTCTGCTGCTGTCTGTGTTAGTTCATATACCTCCCATGTCCCTAGGGCTCAGATAATGTCTGTCTCTAAAAAAGCGTACATAATCCACAATGAAATGAGCTGGTAACAAGGTTTGCAGAGCTTAGAGGTACACATTAAATGTGTGCTATTTTAACATAAGACCTTTTGGAAAATGTAACCTACCTATCCTACTTGTGAAACATTACCTGTAAGTCTGCAATTTGATTTCATATTTCAGGGAGGAATGAACCTAATGGTCAGCCTACTACACTGACACTGCATTGCAGGAAATTTGAAAATACAAAAGATAGGGTTGACTTTTCTTATTACCATTAAAACCATTCCACTGCTCAGAGTATGATGACATCTGAAGACTGTATTGTGTGTATTCCTCTTGCTGAAGGATATTAAGGCTGGGGCAGTTTTAAGACATTCACAGTGAGAAACTGAAAAATTTCACAGCTTGTGACTGACAGACAAGAGCTTTTAGGAGCATACTACTTGTTAACGTAGGAGTTTCTTTATAGAGATTTCATTAATACAAATTATTTCTTGTCCTTATAGAAATAAAAACTAATTAGCTTTTCTCACATAGCTAATGTGCAGGTCCTCTGTAAGTTCAGGTTAGAATTAAGGTGGAACAATTAGTTTCAAAATGATCAGTCTGATGTCACAAATTATTACTAGTGAGTAAATTAGCTGCTAATGCTGTATATAAGGGTGTTTTGAAATTTCTATTAATTTTCTATTAAGTACTGTGTATATATAAAAAAGTATTTCAATATATTAACTAATGAAAGAATTGTGGAAATGATAACAAATCATGTAATTTGTAATGCATCAATACACTATCAGACAGTGATTATGTGCAACATTTGCCTATTTGTTCATTTGTACCTGTACAGGATTCTTCACCACCTTCACCGTCATTAAATACGAACCAGTCTATGGCCTTTTCATTTAGAATATATACCATTGTCTTCTAAGTGTGTGGAATACAGTGACAGATGCAAAATGGGAAATGGGGTAGATAAAGGTGTTGGTTTGGTTTGGTTTGTGGGATTTTATTTTCTTGGCTGGGTTTTTGGGGGTTTTTTGGTGGTTGTTTTTTAATTTTGTTTATTTGGATTTTTACTGTGTCATAAATTTCTTGGTGTGTAATTTGACATGGGAAGAATCACTACAGAATTTTTTACTCGGAGTGTGTTCATTTGCATATCCCATGAAACTTTTTGCTGCTAGACCAGTAAGACTATGCTAAGTGCAAATTATTGTTATGATTATATGTGTGCCAGACCACATTGTTTACACTGCTGTCAACCTACATTTCTGAGTCTGTCCTGAAAACATTTTATGGGAACAGTTGTGATTGTCATCTTCCAACTTTTGTTGGTACAAAATGAGTCTTTATAACTGAAAAAGTTACTGAAATTTTTAAGGAGTCTCCTCAAATATGTGTGGATTTATAAGCAAATGAGGCATTTGAAATAAGTGTCTCTGCATTTTAAATTTTTTCTTATGTCTTTATTAATGTTTGCTATATATGCTTACAAAGGATAAAGTATTATATGATTTTTTTTTATTCTGACCTAGTAAACTTTTTCATATTTCAGGTGTATGATGAAGTTTAGTCCTAAATTGAATTATTTTATACTACCAACTCTCATACACCCCAAACAGAGAATCTAGAAACAAATGTATTAGGGTCTGTGTCCTCTACATATCAGTCCATAGTAAGTTCACATGCTGAGCTAGATGTGATTGGACTGCAGGCATCCTATTAGCTCTCACTTTAAATAAGGTGAAGTCTTATACTCGTATTCACTTTTTCATAGAGAAGTATGTCCATAAAAATGTCTCTACGCAAGAATAGTTTGCAGTAGCTGTGGAAAAAAGGGGGCTGAAATAGGAATTTCAAAAGTATTTTGTGAGACATTTTATTTGAGTGCAGATGAAAAGTATTACGTATCCTTAAAGCACAGCGCAGAGAACAGAACAGCATCTTTAAAATGGATTATTCTATAACATGATGAAATGTGAATTAATTAATTCCATTCACTATTTCAGAATTCTACTTAAACTTTAGAAAGTCAATGTAGAGGCACAGAAGGGAAGAAAGAAATATCTTATGCTCATGCCAAGATAATAAAATATTCCAATCAAAATAAGTTATTTTAGTGTCACTTTAAAAATATATTTTGTGGAGCCATAATGTGCAAAAAAACTCCGCTTCTATCTGGATAGTGGTAAACCATCTCTCATTTCAGAAGTTGTGGCCCCTGAGGGGACAGCTTGACTGTTCATTGAAGCAGCAGCCTAATTTCTATGAGGTTGAACTCTGTAAAGTAAATAAATGCAAGCTCAGTGTATTTAAGGTGAGCTAGCAATAAATTCAATTTCTGTCATATATTAAGTGTAATTTGCAGTGTTTAATAGTTGTCACTTCAGCTTCTCAAGAGTCTCAGCAAGTGCATACTGAGCAAGAAATGGTGGGAGCCCTCAGCTCCTGTATGACAAAGCTTGTGGTACTCTTCAGAAGTCCAAGTAATGGGTGTCTCCCACTCTGATTATTTTTTTCTTTTTATCTTGACAAGGTATCAAAATTCACTATTCGTATCAATATCTGAGTAGGTACTGGTATATAAACAAGCAAAACTTGGCTTGTTCTTGTATTTAAAAGAAAATACTGCAGCAATTTTTATGATGCTATTAAGAGAATTTAAGGGCAGAAATATGAGATGCTGATTTTAAGTGAATTTCATTTATTTTATTTTAATTACACTTCTTGTTCTTTTAACTGCATTTATTGGTGTTACCAAGGAGAGTTCCAAAAGTGCTGAAAGACTCTGGTATCATAGCTGATAACATATTACATCTTATTTTTTGGCAGATTTAATTACAGTAGAAGGTTTCCATATAGATTGTTGCTGTGCTTAATGAACTGTGTTGTGGAGAGTTTTTCTTGAACTATGCACTGCTGTTGTTAAGGGAGATCGAAAATAGTTGTCAGTTCTCAATCAAAATTGCCCTCATGTTAATAAGCACTACTGTCTGTGCAGTTTAATTGTGTTTGCTGTCAGAGTGTCTAGCAGCTTAGGTCACAATCAATGTCAAGAAACTGACAACATTAATTGTGGAGATAATTTGTGTCAAACCTTAATTAACAACCTTTATAAAGATAAAGCAATAAATACTACTTTTCATGTTTGCTTCTGCTGGGTTGTGATTTCACATACTCTTACACTGATGGTAGTTGCTTTATATGTAACAAGATGAATGTTTTGATAGAGTAACAAAAAGAGGGATTTCATAGTACTTACCTGTCTCCATGGCAGATAATTTTATAAATGTATTTATGTTCTAAGATTAATTTATCTTCTCTGATATCATATGATACTTGAAAAGTAGCTGATTTACTTCCAGTGCTACATATTGGAGGAGAGTTGTGGCAGTGTTTTTTATAGGAATTACTTACTTATGTAAAAAGAAGCTTTGACTGGATAGATACATACCTTATGGGGTTTTTTTGGCTAGGTAATAGTCTAAGAGAAAAACAAAGATCATCCCACTTCCATCCTATACTGGCCTGTGAAGCTTTTTTATTGATGTTGATAATATTAGTCACATCATACAAGAAAGTGGATTTTATGTACAGCCTTAAAACCTTGTTTTCCTTGAAAAATGTCCACAAGTTGAAAATTGCATCATTATGTACAACTGCTCTTGTTTTCTTTGTCTAATGCTATGCCTCTAATGCTAGGTGGTTAATAAACAGCAGCTTTACTAGTTGTTGGTCTAGCAAAAATTCACACCAGATGGAAAAAATACTGTTCAGGTAGCTGGAGCTATGTTAAGTATTCAGCCGTATTTCTGCAACTCCACAATATAGGTAATAATGCTCTGCAGAAGCTAATATGCAGTTTTTGTAAGGAGTCGTAGCAGCTGTAGTCCTATAGTCCTTCACCAGATTTTGGACAGTTTAATGTAAGAAATTGCTGGAAAACTAGTTGTACACCTTAGAACAGTTAAGTATGGTGGAAGATTTTTAATTCAGTTTGTTGCTAGGTGTGCTATTTGCTGTTACAGTTACTGTGGACTCTTGTAAAGTAAAATTTATTTACTTTACAGAGTTCAACCTCATAGAAATTAGGCTGCTGCTTCATGAAGAGTTTGAGTGGTTTGAGTTCTAACAGTGAATTCACAGAATGTAAAAAAAAAAAAAAAAATTAAAGGAGAATGGCAGCTTTTCTTTTTTCACTTGGTGGCCCACAATTGCAACTTGTGCCACAGAATGTCAGTATATCAGATTCAGTCAAGTCTCTTTATGTATCACAGTGCTGAGTTAAAACAAAAAGGGTTCAGAGAGAGCAGTTTTGTTGAAACCCAGATGCTCTTCATCAGAATACATTTTTGCCTTTTTTGTGGTCCAGACATGAGATCTGTGGATTGGGAAAGGATCTCTATTTTTTTCACTTAAAGTGAAAGTGTTCATATTGGAGGAGAGTTGTAGCACTTTCACTTAAAGTGTTTTATTTGCTAAGGTTTTGGCAATTTTTGACATCAGAGAAGTTCTTTCATAATTTACCCATGGCAGTAGTAGTACACTGTTTTGCTGAGATGTGCTCTTGCATTTTGGTTCAAGTACATTTTTGCTGAGAAAATTTGCAGAGTGGGTACTTCTAGGACCCTTGTTCATTCTCAGATGTTAAAAGCTAACACATTTTTTTCACATGTCTATTAAAGAAAGAGCGTGCAGATTTCCAGGAGTGTTATATGTTGTTTTAAGTGCCCTTTTCTTACATTAGGAATAGGGTAAAAATTTTCCCTAATTTCATTTTGTAAAATGGCATCTTGACATTTTAAACTGTTTCAGGATTTCTTCCAGTGTTGCATGCATGCATGACAGTAGTCCATTGAGTTTTTTGCATTCAAATAAACATTCTGACAGGAAATGGTGCTTATAGAAAGAACAGTTTTGCAGAATAAGGGGTTAGACATCTAGAACTAAAGAGCAGCAGCATAGGAATAAAACTGGCACAGTACAGGACATACCTGTCAGAGCTAGGAGAGGAAAGTGAAGAAAAAAGAAGAGGTAGGAAACATAAAGGAGATGACTGCTGATATATGAAGATGAGAAGAAAAATGAATTGCAACAGATGGTATAAAGCAACTACTGTGGAGGATGGCTTCATAGGAAAGACCTCGGGGTTTTGCTGCTTATTGTCCCTAAGTTCTCACATCATATCATTTCAATCATTACCTGATTGAAGGTAATGTATCTTTAGAAATTCTTTTGCTAAGAAGGACAATTATGTAAAGATCTAGAGGAAATTTTAAATACATTTGAATTGTTTAGGTGTTATCTTAAGAATTTTGGTATCTTATATTTAGAAGTCATGCATTGTGTTGCTCTAAAATTGAAAATTTAGTCTCACCACTAGTGAAATAATGATTTCAATTTGTTGTAGCAGAAATGAAGGGAAAAATAAAAATTAATTTACATGCCGTTTCATACTTTCAAAACTGTTTCTTCATTTCCCTCCCTCTCTACTAGTTGCAATAGTTGGATCGTTTTTTTTAGTTCTCCTTTCTGACATAGTAGAATTTGGGAGTGAACAGGAGCTATAGACAAAACTGTGCCCAAGCATAAATCTCTCTTCTGATGCAATCTTTTTTGCCTGGACTCTTAATACATAATAATTTACCTCCAACAAGCAAAATTACAAATGCTCTCTCCTAAATGTCACTGATTTTAATGTCTCAAAGGTGAGCTTCCTGTGTTCATGACACCCTGTGATCACAACATCAAGTAGCTAATTGTGATATTATTCCAGTTGATTGATGAACTCCTTTTGCACCAGAAGTTAAATTGGATTTTTTATTTATCATGGTGATAAAATACAATGTGTGAGCTTGCTATTCCGATGCCATCAAATTTCGGTTTTAACACAAATTTCACTAGTAAAATTTATAAGTACTTTCCTGACCTTTTAGGTTTTTTTAAATAGTGCTTTCTCATGCAGGTGAATGATAGCCCTGGAGAAGCAAAGCATTTCCTTTTTTTAAATTTTGAAATCTTTATGTGACTTTTTTTAAATCTATGTTCTGCTTGGTTTAATATGGTTAATTTCTTTTTCTGTTTCAGCACCACCAAAGTTTACAAGAACTCCCGTTGACCAGACAGGGGTTTCAGGAGGAGTTGCTTCATTCATCTGTCAAGCCACAGGAGATCCAAGACCTAAAATTGTCTGGAACAAAAAAGGAAAGAAAGTCAGCAACCAGAGATTTGAGGTATTAGGTCCATTGTTCTGTTCCTCTGAAAAACATTTTATTCCAACTTTGTTTTTAATCCCACTACGTGTGCTTTATTAATGGTGATTTAGCAGAAGAGAATTGACTATCAGGGATAATTTGGTAGGAATACTCAAATGAAGTTCTTAATTTTGAAAACTGCTTGTGCATAGAACCATTAAAGAGGAAACTGCTACTCCAGTAAAACTTGCTTGCTTTTGATATTTTTCTTAACAATGAATGAGGAAAAGGCTTGGAGGAAGATGTTTCTCTCCACAGCCTTCAGTTAAAGGGAACAGTGAAAATAATCTGTTCAAAAGATTCTGGTTATTTGGGGGAAATAAGAACACAAGTATTATTCCCTCTTGTAGCGGCAAGAATAATTAATGTCAAATATGGATTGACCTTTAATATGAAGAAAAAACTCAGAAAAAGGGGGAAAAGCTCTTGGAAGAGTTATCAAAACTGGCACTAAGAGTGTACAATTGTCTCTTAAATGTTTTCAGTGTTAGATATGAGACTTCTGTTTGCTTAAAAACAACTGTTCAAATTAATGATTTGTGTATAAAATGATTGTGACATGCATTTTATGAGAAAATTATCTAACTATAGTTATTAACAACCAACTGAATATTAAAATCCTCTATATTAATTTTTATTAGCACTTGTGAAGACTGCTTGTCCCGGCTTTCAGGTTAGATTCTTTTAGAAGAACTGTATTTCTTCTATAAACCAAATTTATTTTCTTGCTTTTTGGTTTAATAAGTATCTAAAGACATTGGAATTCATTCACTAACCATTATAATTTCTGGCTTGTGTATTCACTACAACATGAAAACAAAATCATTAATTTAAATGTTACCTCCTAGTGCCAAAAACTGTTTGCACTTTGCAGAGCATATGCAGATCTGTAATTGGCTAGAGGGATTAGCATAGAAGTTTTATCATAAATTTTACACAATTTATCCTCTTCTATTTACAGAAGTTTCACTCAAAGTGAATTCTAAACAGAGAAAGATGGCCTGTGTATGTTTACTGTGTGTTATTCTGCAATATGTCATGGTTTATTTCCTTAATATATTGCTATCTAGGGACCTGTGTACCTGTTTTTAGGAAGAATAAGCAAACATAAAATAGTTTTATTTCTATAAAAGTTATTTGCATGTAACTATGAAAAACACCTTAAAATGTTTTAAAAATGCCTTTAGTGGACTGTTGAACAAACAGAATAGCCAAGGAAGATGGAGTGTATTTCAAACAAATAGATGACACTTGCCAAGTGTTTTATAATTTTTACATGTCCACTGAGCAGAGCAGTTACAATGTAGGCATACCAAATCATTATTTTAAACAGCTTTTCTTGCTGTTCAAAGTAAGGCTGTTAATTCATGACATAGAATCTGTAAATAAGAAAAGAACTACAGTAGAAATGAGATTCAAAAAATACATATGAAACATTTGGGAAATAAGAAATGTCTTGAGATTTTCAGCTGAACCAGTAAGAGAATATTTAGTTGAATGTTTTGTATATTTCTCTGAGATACTTAATGATGACAGACATCAAAATGTTTTGCCTGAACACCTGTCTTCACATAGTAAATACAGGTGGAAAGGATTCCATCTTATCCACCTGCTTTCCCAGGGATGCTGGGGGTTACTTTGTTGTAATTCAATAAACTTGAGCAGTCTCCTACAGGGTTTCATGAAACTTGTCATGTATTTGTGCCCCACGTGAAACCATAACTCTTGCTAGAACTTGATGTATGTAGCAATTGGGGAAAAAATAGTTTATTTCCTCTCTCTTAACTGTTTATATATTTGAAGACTATTGTCATTGATATTTCTTGCTCACCAGCTAATTCTCACAACTTATTGACAATAGCAGTGAAAGCTAGGTATTGCTTCTGAAAATAAAATATATAGTAAAATCTCGAGGGTCTTCTCTATTAATCTTCCAGCTTTTATTTGTATTGCAGATATAGACTCTGAATGAGGATCCTTTCTTTCTCCTCTTCCTTCAAATTAATTCAAGTAAAAGAATTACAGAAATCTGCTTTAATTTGCTGTGAATTAATCTGCTCAGAAGAACATTAAAAAAAACAAACAGAAAAGAGAAAAAAATAAAAGTTGAAAATTACATCATTCTATCCTGTGTGCAAAAATGCTTTTATTAAAAAGTCTCTGTCATAAAAAAAATAAAATCTCATTCAGTAGATAGGGAACAGTTAGGAATTTACTAGCTCTGGTGTGCAGGAAAGGGGAGAACTATTCACATGAAAAACAAATCCCTTTTATGATACATATTTTTGAGACATCAGACTTGAAACTTAATCTCTGCAGTATTTGCCCAATCCAATCTGCTGCAGTTGTTTCCAGTGTCTGTCCAGATACATTTATTCAGCATTCAGGTTTCAACAATAGCAATTACTCTTTTTTAAGTATGTCTGTGAGGATTTGGAACTACTTAAAAACTTGGAAAATTTTTTCTCCCTTATAAATGTCAATTTATTGAAAATTCTAGTTATTCCTTTAATAATGCTAACATCAGGTGGATATTTTGTTTTATCTAGATTGGTTTAGGATGGCTTTACTGGAAGAACAAGAAAAATATATCCTGTGGGTTATCAAACAAATTCAGTATAAAAATACCCCGGGGTTTTTAACTTACATTCACCTCTCCCAACACTAAGTAGAAACTGAGAAATTCCTACAATGAAAATAGGGAGATGCAGAGCATATTTACCATCATTTCTAACCCCGGACTTTATAGCTCTCTTTTGTAAACATGTACAGTGATCTCGTAGGTTACTTGTGTGAAAATGAGACAGAAGGATACAAACAGATGTGCAGATAGACATATCTGTAAATCACTTTGTGCATGTATATATAGATTATGAACAGATACTAATTATTTTGTAGAGGAAAAAAAAACAAAAAAAATTGTGACTGTTCTTTGTTTATAAGTACCATTTATCTGATGGTAGTACTGATATCTCTCAGTGATTTTTTAAATTTCTTTTTTAAAAAGTAGATTAAAGAGATTACTGCTATTACATAAGTATTAAGAAAGTTTTTCCAGAACCTATGGGGCATTGCAGTATTCACCAATATTTGATGTGGTTCTGACTTCAGATCAAGATGGAGTTAAGATCTGTTCAGTGAATTTTCTCATATAAATGTTGTTGCTTCGTGTATCGCTATTGCAATTTTAAAACTAAATCTTAGAAGTTTTGCTATATTATTTAGTCTCCTAGATGATCGTTTTGTTGGATAAATTTACTTATTTTGTGGGTTAGGTACAAAGCTAAACTGAGTCATCCTGTTCAGTTCAGAAATTGCAGACAGTTACTAACTTTGGAGCCAAATGAGTGAGTGAGCTGCACTCTGTGAGGGAATATAGGTGGCAGCAATTAAAATGAATGTAACTGTCACTTGAAGGTAAAGTACTTTAGCTAAGAGAATTGAGAGGTATTGGTGGTGAACTTCAGAATAAGAGAGCAATAAGTCACAGACTTTTTTCTTAGAGCCCTTGTTTGTTGGTGTTTTGGGGGGTTTTTTTGTTTGTTTGTTTGTTTGTTGTCCTGTATTTCTTGAAGCTGTATTAAAGTGGCCACTGAATACTCACTGAACAGCAGTGCTTGTTGCCACTTAAACATTTTCTCATATGACTGGAATTTGTCCTGGTACATAAATTTGAGAAATGAATCTGTGTTTGGTGACTTCAATACCAACAGGCCATTGTTCATTAACAGATTAGCTGAGGAATAGGTATTTGTAACAACATCTGTGACAGCTTTTGTCTCCTTTTATAGGTAATAGAATTTGATGATGGATCTGGATCAGTTCTCAGAATACAGCCACTGCGCACACCCCGAGATGAAGCTATTTATGAATGTGTGGCTTCCAACAGTGTTGGCGAAATAAGTGTGTCCACGAGACTCACTGTTTTACGTGGTAAGTTCTTTCTAAACATAACCAGTTCGCTTTATAGAGCTTAAAGGTCTACATTGTTGTAAAGCAGGGGATCCTCTCTGGCAGAGGTAAATACAGTTCTTTACAAATGCGCCTCACTATAGTACCAATGCTCTTCATTATAAACTTTTAAAAAAAAAAGTGGACTGCTGTGTTTGTGAATTTTGACCATAAAATGGTAATGTGAGAATGTAGGGTATGACAGATTAGACTAAAGAAATGAATAAGTGAAACAGGAGTGCCACACACAACGAGTTATCAATTACTACTCAAGTCAACCACCTTATGAATGCCTTTGATTCACATTTTAGTGCTGCCCTGGGTGCCTTAGCTTTGTTCAATCAGCATTTACACAGAAATTTGCTCAATTAACGGTAACCTTGAAAAGTTGCATGAACAGTTTTTAGATGAGGTTAAGCTGCTGCAAAATTTCTCCCACAAGAGACAATCATAAAAAAGATGAAAGCTTCTTCCACTTCAGATATATGTCACCTGAACTGTAGCACTTCAGTAAGAAGTTTTTGAAAACAGTATTCAATTTTTTCAACACACATGAGGGGTGAGGATATTAATGTACTGCCAAGCCTACTGTCTAGATAATACTCAGGGGAGAAAATATTAGTAGTCAAACGACCTGAACATTTTGTTTTGTCATCTGGAAATGAATAAACACTGGATTTGGAGATGGTTCATGAAACATCACACTCTTCAGTTTGCAGGGCTGGCTTTATGACAGAAAATGATTGTCTTGTATTTTGATATTAAATGGCATTACAAGGTTTGCAAAATTACTAGGTGCCTGTTTATAGGAATTGAAGATGATTAAACAGCTTTACAGAATTTAGAGGAAAATTTGTGGAATGTGTAATTATAATACTTTTTTTTCTTGATCCTCTATCCCAAGCACTGTAGGGTGATAGGAAGATTTCTTTTTTCATGTTATTCTCCAAAGTTCAATGTTTACTAGAAAAAAAAAGTTTCTATAATTTTATTAGCTATTTTAATCATTATAGACAGTTTGGACATTAATGTTTGAGACAGCTAGCAACACCATGTGCATATATATTAACCCTAAGGACATACTTTTTTTTTTTTTAGAGGAAGTCTGATGTAAGCAAACCTTTTCAGTATTTAAAATTCTTATCTCTAATGCCATGATTGTTCCTTATACTATCTTTTAAAAATTCTTCCAAGTCAAGCCAATGAAAACAGGAAGATTGATAGATTGATGTTTTAACATTTTTAACAGCACCATGGACCTGTTCTCAACCCCCTTAGATAAGGTCCTGCGTTTATTAACTGATAGGAGGACTTTTTATGTACAATTTCCACATTGTTGAAAATTAACATAAAATGACATTTTATATTCCATTATAAATCTTGCAAACTAAAGGAAGATCGGGTGGAGGAACAAGGAAAAGCAAAAAGCAGTATGAAAACTCAGGTCAAAATAATATTCTTTGCCTTCATACTCTCTTGTAATGTATTTACAAGACTGCTGGTCATGAAATGGGCATGCATGTGTTTTGAAAGTGAGTGCTCTAAACCAAAGTTCTTATTTTGGATTCTGTAAAGAAGCAACAGCCATCATATCTCTCTACCAAGAACTACAGCAGTGGCAAAAGATAACAGGGGCGTCTGAGCATCAAAACTGACTGACTGTACTATGTGGTCTGTTTCTTTATGAGTCCTATTGATTATTAACCATTTTTTGTAATACATGTAGCCTATTTATTGCTTGATAGTAAGAGTAATAATAGTGGCTCAGTGCCTACTTCTGACCACACTAGTATTGCATCCTATTTTAAAAGCAGTACATAATGATATGCATATGCAAATGACTAATGAAAAAATCTTACTGGTTATGAAGTTAAAATTAAATAAATTTAAATTTTAATTTTTTTTTTTAATTAAAACCACTGAAATATAAAGATTGAGAATTTTATCCAACCATAATATATATGGCTTTTGCAACTACAGAAATATATTTGCCCCAGGAGTAGATTTATGGATTTAATCTGAAACTGGGAACATACGAGAACTCATGAACAAACTGTGACTGTGGATTTAGATAAAGGGGTAACATCATAGAAAGCAAGGAGCCTGCAGAGAAAAAGGGCATTATTAAGAAGTTTTGATGGGGTTAAAATTTGAATTGCTAAAAATACAATGGTTTGCTGTATTACTTCCCAAGACATGGCATAATTCATTGCTAAGGGCATTAGCCTAGAAGATAATTCTATTATTACAAAGCCTCTACTTTGCAAACTTACACAAATCTTAACCTTGTACAGTCTGCAACAGTAGAAAGCTGTTGTTTTGGAAAAAAACTCCATTGATGATGCCTTTTTGGGAAAGAGTGCCTCTGCCTCACATAGCTGCTGTAGGAATAAATATACTATAGATGTCAACAGGAATTTAACTAGATTTAATGAAATACAAGACAGACTAGAGTGAGTTGGATGGAGCTGTGGTTTCTTATGCTTTACTCATCCCTGTGGTATGTACGTGACTCTGGATTTCATAGGGTATATAGGCAGAAAATGCCTATATAACTTTCATATGTTCTTTTAATTGTTCTGCAATGGTTCTATCACAGACCCAGCCTGTCACTTGTGCCTCTTGCGAGATGTCACCCAGAGGTGGAAGTCAGATTTCACTCACAATTCAGCTTACAAGTATTGCAGCTCTAATATGGAATGTCAGTGAAATCAGGGTAATTCCAGGAGCAGAAGTGTCTACTTCATTTTGTTTGATTGTTTCTTTCACAAATCCCAGCTTGATTGCTACAAACAATTTCTGCAGCACGGAACAGCAACATTTTTTTCTGATTTGTCTGTGTCGTTACAGCTAAATTTGTCAGTTTTTCTCTATGGCTGTGTAGAAAAACTAGTTCTACGCATTACAGTTGCTACTATGTTTTGTTAGGTTCCTGTACTATGACCATTTCTTAGTATTTGAGTTTCAAAGAACTATGAACATCAATAAATTTTTAGCTTCTAGGTATTAGAAATTTACAGTGTGAGAGGGAAGAAGGGCAGAAAAGGCATCTACAGTAGATAACATTTCAAGGCCTTACCAGAGACAAAATATTGGATTCTTTTTTGCTGTTACTAAAGTAAATCAGGAAACATTCCAGGCTAAACTTGCACTTGTTAGGCTGAATATTGTGAGAGTTTGGACCAAGAATGAATAACTGGAAACTGCTTTTAATTTTCTGTATATAAAGAAGTTGGCTGCTTTCCATGACAGATTCACCCATATGAAAACGTTGAATTTGAAGGGAAACAAGACTTGAAAAGAGAAGTCTGAAAGTTGACTGTTGGAGACAGACAGACAAGAGGAGTCAATACTATTTATTTTGGAGGTTTTTGTTTTAAAGTTTGTGCTGAGAACCATAAGAGTGGAACAGTGTTTTGATTCTTTTATTTATTGGTGCTTGATACACATGCCTTTCTAGCCAAGATTGTCAGTGCTTTCCTGGGGGGCATAAGAAGGGCCATGGCCAGCACGTTGAGGGAGGTGATTTTTACCCTCTTCTCAGCCTTAGTGAGGCCACATCGGGAGTTCTGTGTCCATTTCTGGACTCCAGTAAAAGAGAGACATGGAGCTCCTGGAGCAAGTCCAGAAAAGGCCTACAAAGATGATGAGGGGACTTGAGCATCTCTTTTGTGAGGAATGACTTAGGGAAATGGTCATAGTCAACCTGGAGAAGAGACAACTGAGAAGGGATCTTATCAATATCTATAAGTGAAAGGAAAGTGCAAAGAAGATGGACTGGGCTCTTCTCAGTTATGCCAAGCAAAAGGACAAGAGGCAACAGGAAGAAAAACTGATGCACAGGATGGTCCACCTGAATATTAAGAAGAACTGCTTTAGTGTGGAGGTAACTGTGCACTGCAGCAGATTGCCCAGAGAGGTTATGGACTGTCTGTTACTGGGGATATTCAGGAACTGTCTGGATGCAATCCTGTGCAATGTCTTCTCAGCTGACCATGTTTGAGCAAGGAGGTTAGACCAGATGATCCCACTGTGATGCCTTTCAACACTACCTATCTTGTGATCCATGTATAAGCAACAAGGTGTAGGATCTTCCTATGCTTCACAGACATCAGAGATGAAATAGCTTTCCTTTTGCTGTCCATTCATTTCACTTTAAAGCCACCTAAAACTGTTTTTAGGTCTTACAAATGGTGGATATCAAACATTTTCCCTAGTTGTAGAACAAGAGTTCTAGTGTCATATATAAGTCTACAAATTGTTCAAGAAGCAGGAAATAGGTGCTTTCTTCTAGTAAAGAAACCAGAAGTAATTCTATTCATTTAATTTTCATTTCATTTTTAAAAAGTTTTTTATTGTTATTTCTTTATAAAGGTTTTGTCAAGACTATGAGGGCATGAATAAGCCTTGGCTTCAATTGCTACGCATATGAGTAAAGCACAGAAGTGTGTAGGTTTTAAGTAAAAATGCAGAGCACGATACGTATATTCTAATGTTACTCCTGTTTTCTCTGTTTTTCTTGTTGTTTAGAAAGTAAAGATAGAGACTGCAACAGGGCACTTTTGCAGAAGGCAGTTTGTTTGGATTGACCCACCATTTTCTATTACTCTTGTTGAATACATTAATACTCTGCATTACAAAAATACTGATATGCAACATTGGTGTACCACAGGCAGTATACAAGCCTGAAAGAAGTAAAATTTCTGTGGAAAGTGCCTAGAGTGCTTATTCCTTTTTATAGTATTAGAAACTGTTCAATTCAATGTCAAACATTCACTGCTGCATAAAGTGAAATGAAAAAAAAAAAACCAAACTTACTGTATAGTGTTTCCCTGTCCATTGATACCCACAGATATTGAGGCAATTGTGAGAGATTTTTATGAGACTCTCAGAAGTGCACAACATTTCCACATTAAAACAGGAAACAGCACCAAATCTAGACAAAAGCGACCAACCAAAGAAAAATTACCCCAAAAGAATTCCAAATCAGAGATGATATCCAAGGTTTTACAGCTTTTGTTTCTGCTGCTAGCAAAAGATTCAATGATAATAGAAGCTCATTTCTGTATTTTCACTTTACCTGATAGTACTGAAATAACAAGGCGCTATTATGAAGTAACCTGTCATCTGGGACAGCTATCTTAGAGGGCACAGAAATTAGACAAATGGAGTGGCAGGGCTATAGTGTTGGAAAATGTGCAGTGGCATGTCTCTCATTTCTAGACAAATGGGAGGATGGATTGTACATATTCTGGATATTAGCTGCACAGTAGGAGAAATTTGCTGTGTTTCAGCTGGAACTGTATAAATTATGTACACCAGTGTTTGTCTGAAACTGTTCGCTGTATAGTCACGGTGATTAATCCCAGGTGGTTGCTAGTAGGAGAGGCCTTTGAAAGTGGAATGAAGAGAAATAAGGGAAATAAGAAAAATACCTGTGCACGAGCTTAATGCACTTGAAAGACATTTATCTCAATCATATATTGCATGATAAGACTTATGAAGAGCCAAAGGAGTATCATTCCGCAAAACTTCCTGAACTTTCAGTGGTCATGCTATGTGTAACACTTTGTGACCAGAGCTAATGTGTTCCTTACAGTCATATTTTTATTAAGCCTCTTTTTGAAGAGCAATGTTGTTGTTCCTGCTGAGAAAATGCTACTTTACAGTTTATGTTGTAAAGCCTCTCCTGAGTAGCTGTGCAGGGAGGATTAAGAAATGAAACACCACTGCTTGAAAATCACACAATAGGATTTTGTGAAACAGTGAAACAAAAGGAGGGGTAGCCAATACAACTCAATACAACCCAGGCAATGCAACAGCATGCAAATTTCTTGAAATGGCTTATGAAATAGTACAGACTTAGAAATATTTGTCTGTAATGTTATAAACTAATTTGAAACATTTTCTTTTGGTATGCAAATATTATGTTTGGCAAATAAACATTAACCTTCCATGCAGTACAATTTGAAATACTTAATAATTTACTGATCTTTATAAAGACAAGGTGATGACATTTAACTAGTAGCCAGAAAAGGATGCAAAAGAATAATGAAATACACGTTTCGTATTCCATAGATGAGTTCTAAGGTACTGTATGTTTCAGTTCTGCTAATTGCAATCATGTACATGGTAGTGATTTAGAAAGTATTATGCCTTATGAATTCTGAAACAATCAGTAAACATACAAGGGCCTATCACTGTAAATACATCACTGAGTTCAGTTTTTAGGTATATGCACTTGGGTGTGCTGATTTAAGAGGTGTTATTGTTGACTTTTGTGTAGTTCTTGAAAAAGTATGTTGTAATAATTTAATATATATGAAAATCATTGAATGACTCCTATAAGTATTGCAAGAAGCTTCTGGCAAGTGCCTCACCTAGTGTTTTTTATGGTTAGTACTTTCAAAAATATTTCCACTCATGTTTCTGTATGCAAAATTTATCAAATAATTTTTTTTTTTCAATTGGGGAATATTTTGGTTCCTTTTTTTCCTTAGTTTGAATTTTACAAATTTTCCCTTCTCTTGCATAACATTATATTATAAATAATCCACTACAGTCATGAATTTAAAGCTATATGTTAGAAAGCTTTTTCAAAATATAGAGATTCACTTTAGAAAATTAATGAAACAGGAGTCCCAGATTTCTTAATTATCATTGTGAATTACTGTAGTCAAAACTTTCAGAGATCAGTTACTTTGGAAAGTCAAGAGTAGGCTGATGTACCATCTTTAAAGATGTCATAAGAAGGTATCCGTAGATACCATATTTTTTTGAGAAATCTCTCCTAACTTTTTTCCTACATTTTTTTAGTGGTGAAATTTAATTCAGCTTTTCATCATCCTGCATATTCTTTTAAGATGATTGATTGTTCAGTTATATTTGCTAGATTAATTTTCATGGTAAAAGTTTTCCTGCTGCCAGTTTCCACCTATCATGTCTTTTCAAAGGTTTATTTTACCTACTTCTAATTCTCAATGAATTCCACATGTCACTGAATTTCATCTAGCCAAATTTCTCTTTTACATAAAATACTGTAGAGTTGCCTAGTTAAATTTTACATACTCATGCATAGGATTAGTTTTATTTTATGAAATATTGGCAGTAGTACAAAATCATTTATGCCATACCTTTTTATGGCAGTATGATGTTCCTAAGAGACAAACATTGTCTTCAAATCAGTAATATGGGTAGACTATATTGTATTTGTAATTACTGTGTATATCTATTAAATAAAACAAACTCATGGATGACCATTCGTAAAAAGATATCTCACAGTTGTGATCTAAGAAGAGAAACTGAAATAAATAATACTGAACAAAAGCAGAGCAGCTCTTTTTAGCTTGAAAGAATTCTTCATTGACAGTTTTGGCTAAGAATGTACACCTGTTAAATAGTTTCAGACAACTAAGCTAAGACACTTTCAGACACTTTCAGCTAAGTGACTAATTTTAGCATGACCCCCATTTAGGTATTCCCATTCTGCTATCTAATGACTGCATATAGAATTATTGGCATTTTTCATAGCCACAGTGAGTATATGCTGGCTGCTTGTAAAATGAAAATTAAGCCATGTTGAGCAGATAAATTTTAAAACATGTTTGTTTTAAACTTTTTTTCCCCATTAATTGATACCTATGATGATTCAATCCTTTTTCACAGATGGTCATCCTTACATCATCAGAAATCTGTCAAAAATAAATTATAGTGATAGTAAGAAGAATGGAAAAGGAAGTATTAGGGGAGGAGTAATATTTCTCCTACCAGCAATGTCAGTATCAGGTGATGTAAGATCAGAACTAAAACGTGAAATATCCTAACATAAGAACTGTGACCTGCTATATACAATAAGGAGCCATTTTGATCTGGTTCCTCAAAGACCCAAATAGAAACAGCATATGGATGAGATATTAAAAATTATCTTTACAAGAAAAGGTGGAGCACTGCTATGTATAAAACTGTTAGCTTTTCTGAACAAGGAAAGCGAGGCAGGGAGAAGGGTATACTTCTGAGCGATAATTTTGATATTTTGTAGTGCTTTGTGTCTATTTTTTATACATATAATATTTAATTTCTTCTATTTCCTGCCTAGATGTAATAAAGTTCAATTTAAATAAAACTGTCATTCAATTTTGCATTGTGGTTCTTTTTATCTACTTAGAAAGTGGAAAGCCATTTGTCTTTTTTAATTAGTTAAAAGAAAAAGTGCAAAATATTTTTTGATACATCAAGAATTCTTAGAATACAATCACTTTTCCTGGGTTTAGTCATTATGCATGAATTTAAGGCCTTTGGCCTTGTGTAGAGTGCTGTGGGCTCAGTATCAGGTGTTGAGATTGTGCAGGTTTTCATTGCTTAGTGGCCTAAACCCACTGTCTCAAGTGAAGCCAATGGAATAATGAAATCCAATGCAGTTAATCAAATGTCATATTTCCACTTGTTTGGTGTGGAACTTGGCCTCTATTGGATGCATTTTATACATCTGTATGTCCACTCAACCAACTCTTGTGATAGTAATTATCAGTGTAATTTTTGAAGTTGCACAACACGAAAGGTGAAATTGACAAAAGAATTCTATGAATTTTTTTCATGTCGTTATTTCATATTGATTTTCAAAAGTAGTGTAATTCTAGGGATTTTCTATTTAAGGACATGATATGGTGATTAGTTGCTCAACCCCTGACAGTTTCATCGTATCTGTAAGGAACACAGTGGTATTGGCCGCTTGATAGTTTCAATTTAATTGTTATCAAAGTAAATCTTCATATGAGATGTCTGATATAGTGTAAGAAAACCAAGGCAATTACTAGAAAAAGGCATGCATTCATATAGTAGGCTTGTCTTCATTTTTCCAGGCTAGCCATTTCTGTGAGCACTCATGTCTTATCAAGTGTACAGTTAGGGTGACAGAAATGTTTGCTGAAATGTGGGGTGTGTTTGACACTAGTGTACTGAGGTGACAGTAAGATTAAATACATTTTAATGTAATAAGTGCTAATCTTAAAGAAAAAGCCCAGTAAGAATGCTTTTTCACATATATATGAAAAAGTAATTTAGAAATTAGAGAAATCTTATGTAATACTTTGGCTTGCTTAGGCTGGCAATAGGTAGTAAAATAGTATTTATTACTGTAATTCCTAAGTTTTCAAGGATTTGACATAGGAAGCAAAAAATAAAATGAAGAACACATACTAAAGTGTTCAAAGTATTTTTGGCAAACATACAGACATCAAAAGGAAGATGAAATTCAATAGACCTTGACAAAACAAAAATATTCTATTTATTAGGACTAGAAATGAAACAGTTCTGAGGCAGTGCCTTTTAGTTGATTCTGCAAAGGAAAGGAGGCTTTCTTGCATTAATGTGACAGGAAGTTGAAAGAACTGTGATTTAAGTGGCTCTACTGGGAGGGAGAAACTCTAAGGCTTACACAGGATATAAAATCCTGGTATAATGTATATAACTTCAAGTATTTTCAGTGCTTGCTTTAAAGAGATGTAAAGTGCTGCACCTGGCTTACTAGTGTTCTATTTAACTTCATGGCAAAATGCAGTTCTTGCTACTGGTTCAGTAGCAAATTGAATTTCTTCACTTACAAATGGATAAAACATGCAAAACTTTGTCTTATGTCCATAGTGATTTAAACTGTTCTATTTAAATGATTTACTGTTACAAAGAATCTACTGTGAGGTAAGATGTTAGATAGCAATAGTAGCATTTTAGCACTTTTGTCTATATTGAATGCATCTTGTGACCTGCAATGTCAGTGCATGCTTAATATGACAACAGCAAAACAGAAAAATGAAGAAGTTCTTCAAGTGGAAACACTTCAGCAAACTTTTCAGTCAAATACAGTCAAAAAGCACTGATTAGAGCCAGGTGTTTCATTAGGGCATTTAGTGCACTTGAATCTTGGCTTGTGACACTGGTCTTTTGTGATATTTACATATTTCAGGATATGTTAGCAATGAACATGCAAACCACTGTTATTACCTGAATTATTTTTATTATTGTTACTGCATGACCCCTTTGCATTATCTACCAAAGGTGTTGGGAGTCTGAAAAGGTTCTTGCTGACCAGAAACTAGCCAGTGTCGTTCAATTTACATCAAGGGTGCGCAGGAAGACCCAGGAAACTACAATTGATAGGTCTAGTCTCAGTTCCTGGAGAAAATTATACTGAGTACTTCTGAAAAGCATTTAAAGAACAATGCAATCAACATTGGTTCACAAAGGTGATTCACAAAGGCCTTGTTTAGCTAATCTGATATCCATCTATGATATCCTCCAAGTGGATAAAGAGAAGGTGGTAGGTTGGGCTTTTCTGGATTTTAGCAAGGCTGTCCCTCACAGCATCCTTCTGTAAAAAGTCGTCCAGTTGTGGGATGAGAGGGTTCACAATGCTGTGAGTGAAGAACTGGCTGAATGTCAGTACTGAAAGGATTGTGATGAGTGGGGCTATATCTGGCTGGCAGCCACTTTCCAGGGGTGTTCCTCATAGATCTGTTTTAGGGTCAGTCCTGTTCAAAATATTTATTCATTATCTATGTATGGGAGAATGCACCATTTTTTATCAGCAAGTTTGATGATTGATGCAAAACTGGGAGTTGCTGTTGACTCTTGAAGACTGATCTTGCAGACTTTTCTAGATGGATTAAAACACTAGACAAAGATTAATGAGACAAAATTTAAGTTCTTATGCCAAATTCTTCACCTCAAGCACAGGATCACACTGGGGAGGAGTAACTGAATATCACCTTTTCAGACAGGGATCTGAGGCTGTTGGTTGATGTTAAGCTCATCCTTGAGTCAATGCTGTCAGCCAGGAGGGCAGACTGCATCCTGGGGTACATCAGACACAGCATCACCAGCCAGTGCAAAGAGGTGATTGTCCCACTGTACTCAGCATTAGTGGGGCCTCACCCTGAGTGCTGGGTGCAGTGCTGGGCCCCACAATTTATTTAAGATATGAAGGTCTTTGAATGCATTCAGAGCACAGCACTGGGGAAAGGACTTAAAGCCTTGTCCTCTGAGGAGGAGCTAAGGACTTAGGGCAGCCGTAGTTTAAAGGAAAGGAGGCTAAGCCCTTGCTGCTCTGTACAGCTTCCCAAGGTGAGGAAGCAAGAGGGAGATGCAGATGCGTCTCGAATATCTAGTGATAAGATGCATGGGAATGCTTCTAAGTGGTATCAAAGGAGATGCAGGCTGAACCTGAACCTCAGAAAATATTTCTTTAACAAGACAGTGGAGCAGGCTTCCTAGAGAGGTGCCTGAAGCCAGTCAGTGTTTATGAGGCATTTGGATAAGGCCATTAATACTTGCTTTAGCTTTCAGTCAGCCCTGAATTGGTCGGGCAGTTGGACCTTTGGACATCACTTCCAAATGAAATATTTTATTCTGTTCTTAACTGTAATATTTACTTATTATATATTATATAATATTAAATTATAAGAAATAATCTTTATTTTACATCAATTAGAACAAAGATTATTTAAAGAAGAATGCTACAAATTTTAGCTTCACAAATCCCTTGGTTTTCAATCAGCACAAGTTCTTCTTCTGAACATAAAATCATCTTGTTCTTTTTATGCTCATACATATTCCCAGCCTTTCAAAAAAAAATTTATTGGAACATTATAGCCATATTTTTGTATCCTGTCTGGCTGAACTAAGTCCTGTTCTTCATTACAGGGAATATTCTTGTGAAGAAATCCATTTTTTATGATAGCTGCTATGAATGGCAGTTTGAAAGTACTTTTTTTTTCCATAACTTGAAATTCAGTGTGCCTAGCTTAGTATCAAGCTCAAAAGCTCATCTTAGCTCCCATACATTCCATTGTTTCACCTGTTGCACTGTCATGTTTTCACTAGGCCTGTAATTTATTTTCATAATATATATCATCTTAAATGGCATTATCAGCCTAGCTGCTAAGATAAACAAATCTGTATAGACAACCTGTATCATAATGTTCACACAGAGATTTATTTGGGTTTTGGCTGTATAGATAAGGAAGTAGGCTATCTGGGAAACCCTCTTCATTATACCTGCTGCAAAATGACTTTCAAAGAAAGCGAATTGAGAGGCTGAAAAGTTGCCAGGTCTTTTTTTTTTTTTTGCAAAATGCTGCTGTCACTTGGAACTTGATTAATGGCAAGAACATGAAGCCAAGTGCAGAAAAGGCATTAGTAAGCCCAAAAGCAATCATTTTTTCTTGTGCTGTGTTACTTATAGCAGACAGAGGTTTGAATTGAGAATATGTTCAAGTCAGTGAAAAAAAGTTCGTCTTCTTTGGACTTCAAATCAGTCAAAACTTGAGTTTGGTCATTAATTGCAAAATGTCAAAACTACAAAAGGACAAAAACTTCTAATTTCATTAACATTTATCAAATCTGGAAACCTAAATTTAATCTTACTGGTAGTTCCTGTGATGGTACTGAGTGCTTTTTCTTTGTAAGGATACTTACACCATCAAAAAACTGCTTGTTGGGATGTTTTCTGTTGAAGTCTTGAAACAGAAAGATGAAGGGAAAGTGATATTTGTTGTTCAGTGAGCTGTTTAAATTTAAATGAGTAGATATTCTTAAATGTGGCCTCATTTTCACATGAATGTACTATTCTGAATGTACCATTTGATTCCACCAAGATCCTCCAGCATCTTTGGAGTTCCAGAATATACTAATACTGTCTGCTAACTCAGGAGAGATGATTTTAAAAAATAGATTAATTTTTAAAATTAATGGTACATACATTTGAAACTGCTCCCGTTATGAAAAGGTAGGAAGCTATGCATGTGTGTGTGTACTGCAGTTTCTTTCCTCTGAGTGAGTCAAGTAAACAAGGTGATACTTCAGGTATTTATCATGAGCGTCATTTATTCATAAAATCAGAGAATATGTTGAGTTGAAATGAACCCATCAGGATCACAGAGAGTCCAACTTCGGCCCTCCGCAGGACAGCTCTGAGACTCACACCATGTACCAGAGAGCACTCTTTGAACTTTGTCAGGCTGGTGCACTGACCACTTCCCTGCGGAGCTGTTCCAGTGCCCAACTGCCCTCTGGGTGAAAATTCCTGATATCCAACCCTAACTTCCTCTGACACAGCTCCAGGCCATTCCCTCTGTTCTCTCACTGGTCACCACAGAGAAGAGATCAGTTCCTGCCCCTCCTCCTCCCCTCACGAGGAAGTTGCCAGCTACCATAAGGTCTCAACAGTAAGACATCAGCCACCCTTATAAGGCTTCCTCTTCAACCCTTTACCATCCTTGTGGTCCTCCTTTGGACACTAATAGCTTTAAAAATTTCATATATGATGTTGCCTAAAACTGTCCCCAGCAAGCACTCGAGGTGAGGCTGTCCCAGTTCAGAGCAGAGCAGGACAATCCCTCCCTTGCCCAGCCGTGATGCTGTGCCTGGTGCACCCCAGGACAGGGCTGGCCCTCCTGGCTGCCAGGGCACTGCTGACTCATGTTCAATTTTCTGTTGACTGGGATATCCAGCTCCCTTTCCATAGTGCTGCTCTCCAGTCACTCATTCCCCAATATGTCTCTATATCCAGGGTTGTTCCATCCCAGATGCAGAATCTGTAACTTTCCCTTTTCCAGCTTCATGTGGTCGGTGATTACTTATCTCTCTCATTTGTAGAGATCTTCTGCAGGGCCTCTCTGTCCACAAGTGAGTAAACAGCTGCTCTCAATTTAGTCTTCTTTCCAGTGCTGCATGTGATGCCATTTTGGTTTTTGCCATTTTTCTTTTATATATTCTCTGGTTTATATATTCTGTGTTTATATATTCTTTTATATATTCTTCACACAAATATTTGTAGCTTTGTAACTTCCTATTGTAGCCTAACTTCAGCATTTTCCTAGTCAGAAAGACAAAGCATGTTCCAAAACCCCTATCTTGTTTTGGTTCTCCTTTGAATCCAAAGCCGAAAAACAACTGTTCAGACACATTTTCATCATCAAGGTTCAGTCCCATCTAAGGGAGGGAGAATTTAGAAGGATCTTGAGCTGGGTGGGAATTGCATCACCAGTTCTACTCCTAATTGGTTCTTTTTTGTCAGTTAAGCTAATTTACCAAACTTATAAAACTGTATGCACCCCTGTGGGGAGTGGGTTTTTGTGGACATTTTTCCGTAACTCCCTTAGAGGCCTTCAATAAAGATCCACTTTTATATTAATTCCTATACTAATATTATCTCAAAAGTGTGTTGTTCTGTTTCTAGGTTGAAAAAGGCATCACATCCAAATAATTTATGAAAGTGTTGAAGAACAGGGCCAAGGATGGAGCCCTGTGGAACCCCACTAGTGACAGGTCCCCAGTCTGATGTCACTCAGTTCACTGTAACCCCTTGCGCCCCACCCATCAAGCAGGTTGCTCGCCCATCACATGATGTTTGTGTCCAGCTATGTGCTGGACATTTTGTCCAGAAGGATCCCGTGAGAGACAGAATCAAAAGCTTTGCTAGAGTTCAAAAAGGTTACATCAACTGGCTTTCCTAGATCAGCTAGGTGGGTTACCCTGTTATAGAAGACCAGATAGCATTACAGACTTGGGACGGAGTGACTGAAGAGCTGCCCTGGCAAAAAAGGACCTGAAGGAAGAGGAAGCTCAGGGGGGACTTTATCACCCCTACAACTTCCTGAAAGGAGGGTGTAGCCATCTGAGGGTTGTCCTCTTCTCTGGGACAACCACGATAGGATAAGAGAACAGAGTCTTAAGCTGTGCCCGGGGAGGTTAAGGTTGGGCATGAGAAAGAAATTCTTCACAGAAAGGGTGATTAGATCTCAGAAGGGACCGCCCAGGAAGGTCACCATTCCTGGAGGAAGGACTAGAATGGCACTTGGTGCTGTGGTCTAGTTGACATGGTGGTGTTTGGTCATGGGTTGCACTTGATCTCAGATGTCTTTTCCAGCCTAGCTGATTCTGTCATTCTGGACATGCAATAACCTTCTTCCAGCCTTCATTTTCAACACACCCTTGCCTAATTACTTTGTGGGGTTCTGAGCCTGTCTTCTCCACTACATTAATTTACTGAAACAGATTTTATCATATGAGAAAAGGAGAGGGGTGCAATAGGACATCAGTTGATAGGGTTGGAATTTTCGTTTAAAAATACAAAGATAAAGCCTCATGAACAGGTTTATTGCAATTTCATATTAGAGAGCAGAGCAGAAGGAAAGGTAGAGGCTGAACTTAGCTAAGAACAGGTTAGCTTTCATCTTTAGCCACTAGTGTAGACTGTTTTATAATCTGATGTCTGAAACATGTGTCTAATTCGGCTTTGCAAATAAGTCATCGTGATTGGTCTGTTTTTCTATTAGGTGAACTAGAAGCAGGAAGAAGAGTTTAGACAAGAATCTACAAATGAATTGTTCACAGTAGTTCTAAATTCATTCTATTTAATTTACTTCCGCTTGTAAGAGGAACACTCTCTCAGTAGCATACCTATTTCCAGGTGCTTAGAAAATGTAAATATATATATATATTTAAAATAATTAGCTAAGTTTAAGAAGAAATTGACTGTTTTAATAATTGAAATTAAGGATTTGGGAGGTTTGATCTTTTAGGACTTCTGTTTTCTGGTGTCCTCTTTTTTTTCCTCTTCATTAGCAAATATTTGTATATTTCAAAGAAATATTGGTCAAATCTTAAATACTGATGATGGGCCTGTAGTCAAGTGGTAGTGTTCATATTTTGAAATACTACCAGAACAGTATTTAAAAGCTACATATTTGGATTATGGTAAATTATTCTTACTTTTTAACTCAATGTTACTAATTTTTTTCCCCCACCTTTTCTTAATTATCTCAAGCATATTGATTGCTCTCATGATTTTCCATCTCCTTAAAACAAGTGAAAGAAATGGTCACATTTCTTTAAAGAAAGAGGCGTACTAAATCTGTTAGGAACTCTATTGAAACTGATGCACATACCACAAACTTTTGGATACAGTCATTAAATCCAGCGTTTGAGCAGTAGGTGGCACTAATAGTGAAATTCAGAGTCAACTAAAATGGTACAAAGTTTAGATAATGTTTTGAGTGATCACTTCTGAATTTTGTGTTCCAGAAAGTTGATAATTGATTTAATTTTCTGTATCTAGACCCATGTTATTAATAGGAAAAAATCTGATATATAGAGCAGGAAGCTGGATGTTCTCTGCTAAAGGCACAGATAATGTAATTTTTTGCTCTTACCAAATATTGGTGGAGTTCATATAATCTCATATGAATATGTGAATATATTTCACATATTCAAAAGGATCTGCTGATTACACTTTAACAATTGCAGTTGTAGTTCAAGGCTCCTCACCGTAAGAAAATACTGGAGTGTAAGAACGTTTAATTAGGTAAAAACCAAACAGAAATTCAAAATTTGTATAACTTCAGCATTTCTAAATGTTTAAAATATAGAGGAAAAGATGAAATTACTTAAAACAGTAATGTACATGGTTATTATTTCACAGATCGGTAGTTATTCCTGACGGTTCTTACATCTATATGATTTACTTTCTTTCTCCTGGACAATACTTTGTTTTTCCCTGTAGAAGTGGCTAGTTCTCTTGTACTGTATCATAATAGCACTCTCTGGACAGACTATGAAGATAGCACAGTAAACACCAGCTTCCTTCTGTGAGAAAGTGATTTTGTCACAGCTCCTCTGTCCACATTTCTGTCCACATCTATCTGTCCAGCGGTGAAAAGCTCCTTTCATTCCTTTCCAATATTTATTAAAGCAAGGAGTGAAGGTCAGTTTTTTCCTGAAGTTTTTATTACTGATAGACTGGCAAGAAAACTAAGATTATTTTTTCTAAGGCAGGCCTGCAAAGAACATTGACAGCAAGATACCCACTTGCTGTCTTTTAAACGAAGGATCAAATAATTTTTTTTATTTTCTTTTTTTCCTCACCTGATGGAGAATGTTGTCTGTTGTCAGGATTATTAGCAAGATAATTCTCGTGCCTTTTACTAGGCAAGAAGTTAAAAAAGAAAGCTGTTGTGGTAGTGCGTTCCTTCAGTTACCTCACCTAGATTTCACGAAGCATTTCTAGCCTAGCCACATGGTCTTTGTTCTTAATAATGAATATTGGAAAGGTTGCAACTTGACTTTCGACCTGGAGAAAAGATAAATTGTTAGATCAGGGGTCAGTAACTTGAACAGGAAGAACAGGATTCTTACGTGGGTCCTGACCCTGCGTTGGTGCTTCCAACAGAAAAATACCATTTCTTATGTTGTGTGACACCTTACTTTTTTTTTTTTACCCTTAGAATTAACAACAGTTTGAGTCACAAGTGGCCCTCTTATATCTTGCTCTGTTAGGTTTCTTTGGATCCCAAAAAGCTGTTTACACTTGGAAATTGCATCAGCCCTGATGCAAAAGAGCCTTTCAGTAAACATTGAAAGCAATTTTTATTCAAATTGTCTTAAGAAAGCATGAATATTCAATATTATACTAAGAATACTTGCTTTTCTATTGTTTGCATATTGTAGAAGAACTTTGTGGTGTTTTTTACAATCCTCTCATATAGTAGTGCCTGTTCTGACACTGTCACGCTATCATTTAAAAAGGGCTTTGTGTCAGTAGATTTAAAAATTTTTATATTTTGAAATAAAGTTTCAAATTATTAAGCATGTAAATAGGTAGATAGTAAGTAGGTAGAGAGATAGTGCATTTTAAAGACATAACCAAATTTTGCATATATCTTTGTGTGTTCAAAATGGATGGGTTTGGTATTTGTTGGGCACAGTGAAATTAGCCTTCTGAATAAAGGAGAAAATTTAAAGAGTTATTTTCAGCCAAGGTTACTGGTGAAGGGAGAATGAAAGTGGTGGGCAGAAAAGGAAATCTGTACTTTGAAGGGGCATTTTTTTCTGTTGAAAAATGCCTTACCTGTTTTATGTGTTTCCTGTTGCACTCAAGGTGGTGGTTTTATTTCTGTCTGTTTGTGTTTAAATTAGCTGAGATGATAGTAAAATACAGAAAAAGTTGAAGACTGTTACGGTGAAGATTGTATAACATTATAATATAATACTCTAGGAAAGCAGTAGAGTAAGAGTGAGAAAAATAAAAGCAGTCTCTCAAATGCCGAAGTTCTGTTAAACTAAAGATAAGTATATAAGTAACTGATGGGATAAGGGCAACACAAATAGTCTTGGATTTGGCTGGGATGTTAGTGGATGTGATCTGGAGTCCGTGACAGCTCCTTGAAAATTGAATTTTAGATATAACTGGTAAAATTTTTTGAAGTTGTAGGTGATCCTGAGAGTGGAAGATTTCAGGAGTGGGTGTCAGTGAAGAAAATTTAAGTTATTGGAAGTCAAAAATAGCATACAGAAAGTTCATTTCATCTTTAAAAAATGTTGCTAGACAAATTATTTTTATTACTCAAGAAATAACCATAAAAGTTTCAATATCGCATTCTCCAGGTAGAAAAAAAATGGAAGTTCCTACACATTAAATAAAATAGAATTTCTAAGGCAAATGAGCATAGAGAAGTCCAGCAAAAAAAATACCTCATTTATTTCTGTTTTTTAAAAATTTTGTCTGATCAAGCTATGAATTCCGGTTGGGATTGCTGTTACCATACTTCTTTATGCTTAGTTTTTGTACATAAATTGGTTTTGGCAAGGACATGGGAGAACATTATCAACCGAACCATATTTGAAGCACAATGGATGCCCACACCTGTGAGGCTTTTAAATGGGCAATTGCTTTATTTAAATCCTTCTATTCCATGAAGGCCAATATAAGGAGGATTACTCAATGGCAGAACTAGTTAGTCTAGCTAGTCTGTCCCTTGGTAGGGAAAAAACATTCCATTCTTGGATATATTGTTTTATAACTTAGCATAATAATATAGGAATGGATGACAAACTTAAGTGCTTAAGAACACTTGCTCTGGTTTCCCCATTTTTGCTGCTGATGAAATTGATCTGCAATAAACTGGCAATAAATTGCCCACTCTTAGCATTACCTGCATTATAGTAAGTTTGTTAGGTGTGTATTTTTTCCCAGATATGGAAGAAAGATCTCTCCAGGTGCTTGTGTAGCTTCGGCGTGTTCAAATGACACTAGGTGGGTGTTTGAAAAAGAATTTTAGCTAGCAGAGGAAAACGTTTCTGCTAAAGAAGTATGTCTTGGTTTAGGAATATGTCTTCTCCTGTTTAGTGTCCCATGGAAATGCTCCAAACCATACTGCTCTCAATTCCTCCTCCTATTTCTCCCTGCATCAGGCTGGAGAGGAGGACTAGAGGCACAGAAGTTGAAGATCTTGGGTTGAGATAAGAATAATTTCCTGGAAACAGCAATGAAATAAGACAACACAGAAAGAGCAAGTATATTAATAACAAAGTGTCTACAAGTAAGGCAAACTATTCATATGCAAATACTCATCATGCAAACCCTGACATTGCTCAACTGCTCACTTCCTGCTATGGGACTGAGAAGGGATCCTTCTACCCCCCTGAGGATGATGTGAGGTGGTATAGAAAAATCTCTGGGTCTTAGCAATGCTGCCTCCTGGCTACTGCAAAAATTAACCCTGTCCTGGCTGGAACCAGTGTGATAGGTCTGTCACCCATTCTAACCTCATACAGGTTACTTTGTACTTGGGGGTTTGGGAGAACAGCTTTGCCTGTGAAGAATTGTGTAGACATAAATGGGCTTGCGGGGCTAAAGAGTAAACAACTCTGTTGAATAGACCCCTTCAGAATCATAGAACACCATCATTTTGCTTAGAGTCTTAAAACCGACTATATATAAAAAAATTACTATGAAGAAAGGCATTAAAATTGTCTCTAACTACAGTAACAGCAGTAGATCTTGGACTCATGACTTGGATCATCTTGGACTTTCTGAATCTAGCAGGATGATCATATCATATCTTGTCAGAAATTGCAAGGAGAAGACTGAGATCTAAAGATGTTTGAATTCTGTGCAGTATTAAACACAGTTTTGAATATTTTACTCATCCTTGGCTACTAATTCAAAGCATCTGTATGCTATCTTTACTGAAGAATATTCTAAACAAATTTGCACATTGTTTTCCATTATGAGTCCCAAAGGTAAACTGTGTCACAGTTGGTTTTGTTGTTTTAAGGTATTCAGTTATTCTGAAATTTAGACATCTTGCAAACTTCTATCAGATTTATTTTTTTATACATTTTCTGCTAAAGATGTATGTCTTGGTTTAGGAATATGTCTTCTCCAGTTCAATGTTTAAAACTAAAACATCAGTTTAGTTCCATCTGGAAATCACAGTCAAATGTGAATATAAGTCTTTCTTCCTTATATTGATTTCCTGTATTTGAGCAAATAAAATTAATAAGCATTTTCCATCTACAAAGACAAAGATGTCTTATCTGTTTCAGGGACAGAATTTCTTTGGTTTTATGTCTTCTTTGCTTGTTCAAGACTGGTATGGTGGCTAGGTCTATCTGTTAAACTTCTGTCTTCTGAAATGAAGGTGTATTTGTACATGACTGTGAAAGGGCAGCCATAGATAGGCAAAGCATTCATTGCTATCTTCTAACTGTGTAATAAGAGACTTTCAGAATAATTACCTGGGCTTTGTGGGAATCTGTTAGAGTTTTTCTACTTACAGGATTTTATCACAGGGTTCACTTGTAGTCTTTCCTAGGTATAATCTTTCTGAGTAATGTTTCTGTAAACACTGACATTTAAATTTGAAATAGGTTGAAAGGTTGTCATCAGCAGCGTGATGGACAGTATGATTGGATTGACCAACAATCATTGACATTCCATCACAAGTACTGCCAGAGTGCTACTGTTTTAACTGGTATGAGCATGCCTCTGACTCATTGAAGTGCCACACAAAAATAACAGTTGCATCTCATAAAGTCAACCACAAAATAAAAACATAGCCTGAGGTTATTGTTATTGCTGTTTTAAAATTACAGACCCTAGATTTACTTGTTAAGACTTGATATTTGCATTTCACTGTAATAAAAAGAATGTTTATTTGATGTCTTTTAAATGGCTGTGCTGCTCATTTCCATGAAATTTGGCAATAGAAGCATGCATTTGTAAAGCTAAATGGGAACTAGAAAACCATCCTTTGGAAATGGTATCACAAACACATGATTTCTTTTTTCATTTATTTTATTGCCACTTAGGCACTTTTTTTTATTTAATTCTGTCCATTCTCATTCCATATACATTTATTTCTGTCAAGGCAAGCATGTTCTCAGCTGAGAGGTCAGCAAACACTTCTTCTATAAAGGGTTTTAACTCACCTCCTGTGAGTTGTAAATGTGAGGTTAGGGAGAAGTGACGAGTGTCAAACACATAGGAAAGCTAACAGCATCTCTTTTGCAAAGTATATTCTTGGTCATTTGTACTTGAGCTTTCTCTGACTTTTAGCAATTCCAGATATTTATGGAATTTCCAGATGTAGGATTATAAAGCTGTAATATAAACTACAGAAAATAACCGAGCATGGAATAGTTCCACATTCCTGTTCTAGGAGTACACCAGAGTGTATTTTATAAGAGTACACAAATATAACAAGTTCTGGATCTTTAAGTTTCAATGCTGGGAATAATAAATTGAAGAAGGTTCATTGTATATTTGTCCTGTTGCACTCATCTCTGTATTTGATCTTGGCCATTGACAGAAGAGAGGTGCCAAGGTTTATGTCTTTAGTTCTTGTAAAGACAATGTTTTATGTACTTAACAAATATCTGTCTAGTTTTATAAGCTGTATAACATGATGGTAGAACAGATTGGATACCAAGCATCTAACATTTCTTCCTCTTTTTCCAATAAATAAATTAATTAATAAATAATTTTTTAAGAAGGTAAATAATTGGCTCTGAGAACAAAAACCAACCAAAAAAAAAAAAAAAAAACCAAAACCAAACAAACAAACAAAAAAAACCCCAAACAAACAATAAACCAAACCCACAATGACCACAAAAAAGTACAAAACAGAAAACAGAATCCAAATAAAATGAAGACCATTAGTTTAGCCCAAATATTTATGGCACTTGTAGTCTATATAAATATTAAGCTGTCAGGTAATAAAACATGCTTACTAGACTTACATTATGTCCCGTTGTCATTGTTTTTAATATCTGTTGAGGCACACTATTTCAGATAAAGTAATTTCTTGAAGAAGTGGTTGCAAGAGTAGATTTCTTTAATGGTGCCCAGAAAAAAAAATTATTTGACAGTTTCACAAGTTATTTCCAGATGTATTGCCAAAACAAAACGCACGTTCTTAAAAGTATTATTTTTAATGATTTCTTTGTTGGATGTCACAGTCAACTTGCTAAATGTAAATTGTAAATTAGAACAGAATGTTTCTGAGCAAACAGAAATTTTAACTCACTGTATATTTAGGAAACAGGATATTTGTGCTGATATTTCAGTACCTAATTTGTAAGACCTTTGGATATATAGCTATTTAAGGAAACCAGCTTATGCCTCATATAACTGAACAATACCTAGGATTTCTGCAAGGAAAGGCAACAATATTCTGTGGCTGTGCGAACTGTGACAGTCAGAGATCAAGGCAGAAATTATTCCTGCTGTGTGCAGGGCTTGTTAGACCACATCTGGCTTACAGGTTACAGCTTTGGTCACCCTAATACTTCAAAAATACAGAGAAAATGACAGGCAGGAGTTGAGAGGAGGCCAGTGAGGCTGGAGTCTTTCCCTGTAAGGAGAGAAGGTGGCACTGGCGCTGGTTCAGCTGAGAGAACGGATGGCTGTGGGGGTGTACAGCAGCAGCCTCAGCACCACCGGGAGGGATGAAGGAGGTACAGCTGTGCTCTTCACAGCAGTGCATGGCGGGAGTGTGAGAGACAGCAGCACAAAATGAAATTCCAGAGGCTCAGGATGGAGAAAAGGAAAAGCTTTTTTTTTTTTTTTTTTCCCCACCAGAACAATTGAGTGACGCCCAGGCCCAGAGGAGGTTGGATGGTCTCTGTTGCTAGGGATTTGGTAGCTCAGCTGGGTGAAGCCCTGAACAGCCTAGTGTGAGCTCACAGATGAGCCTCTTCGGGGCAAGGGTCCCCAGGCTCCAGTACTGCCAGAATGAGCCTCTGGTGGTGTAGTTTACAGGGAAACACATTTCACACCTGATCTGCTTCTCCAACTGTGTTTATAGGATAGTGTTGCTGACAGTGCTCCTCTCCATGACTTGACTTCAATTAATTAAATTCACTTTCAGTTTTCAAAATGCAGTTCAATTTTAAGGGCACACAACTAGTTCAGAAACTTGGTATGATATTAATTTCAAATTCTTCATAAGCAAAACAATTTCAAAACAATGTGATTTAAAAATATGCTAATTTTCCTTCTGTGTAGATTGGATTCAGAGTTGAGACTTAGGGACTTCTTCATTACAGTAATTAGCAATACACATAAAAATAAAATAATTATTTTTTAAGAAGATTTCTGCCCCCTACTGCATTTTATGAAGTGGAAGTAAGGTTTTGGGGCTTTTTTTTTGTCCATATATTATTTATAATGAGGTGGAATCAAACAGAGTGCTCTAAAATCTATTTAACTCTTTGAACACATTTTAATGAAACATTCAGTTGTATTTGCATTACCTGTTACAATGTTACAAAGCCATTATGAAGAACCTGGAATATCTTTACATGGTGTACTAAATACATATAATTAATTGTTTAATGAACATGATAAATTATTCCTTTGGAGTAAGTCTGTAGCTTTTCATTTCTCCATTTCAATGTCTGAATGTCTGACTTTTAAAGGTTCCCAGATCATAACTTTACTTAGTGTAAGAAAATCAATTGACAATATTAAAAGGAGAAAAGATACTTCGAGAATAATTTTTTTTCATAATTTTTTATTATCTGTCATAATGTCTCGGTGACTCTGCCTTTGATGTTCCACAGTTCATTGAATTTTCAGGTACAAACACAAAATCAGAAGTCAGCAGATGATTTCTTTCACCAGAGTACTTCCTATGCAGATTCTTTTAAGGAGGGCTAGGGTTGGTCAGCTAAGTACACATCATTGTTCTGGTAGATGAGTCCAGCACAAGCTGTAGACTTCATTGCTTAAAAGAGATCAGTGTACTGCATTGAAGCTTAATTTGAAATTGTTCTCTGACAAACAAGATCCAGACCTACTGCCGTGTTTTTGCCATCTTGCAAAACTATACCACGCTATCCTGAGAGACAAAATTCTTAGGGAGAAAGCTGCAGAACAACAATTCTTCTTTTGCATTAAAGAAATTCCTCTAGTGGAGTCCAAATATACAAATACTCAAAATTTCATTTTATATGCCAATTTGCATTTATAGTCATATATTTCTTTAATTGCTGCCATCCAAAAAAGCTTGTCAGTTAAGAAAAACGTTCTTTATATCATTGTGAGGCAAGTGTACACAATTCAGTGGTGTATCCAAATGGGGGAGAGTGAGTCAGAATTCATATTTTATGAGTATTCATATTTTATAGATCTTCTCCCTCTATGTTTCCTTTGCGAAAGAAGCCACCTTTGAAAGAGGCTTCAAAACACTGTAACAATGCTGTAAGACTAGCTCACATTCTCATACTGCACAAGATACTTTCAGAGATCCTAGTACTAAGTTTTGCTCAAAATTTGATGGTAGTAGTTGCTTCTGAAAGATGTTGCCATGTTTTAAAATGTGTATTTCCTAGTAGTTTCCTCTTTTGGTACTTAAATGTTGTGGGAAGAGAAGGATGAAAGGAAGGAGCTCAGGTAAATTTTGCTGTCACTTCAGGAAAGACATTAAATATGTGGATTTCAAGAAGTGAAGAATCACTAAACAGCTGGTCCAACTTCTGCATCTGTAATCAGAGAGTAAAGACTGCACTTCAATGGCAGGAATGCTTTTACTTAATTTTGAAGCATTACATAACATCAAAAAGGGAACAGTTTTGAGACTTTTCTTCTGACCATTCCTGGTGTCTATATGACAGTACATTCAAACATTTAAAACTTTTTTTAAAATATGTTAAGCTGTGTATCACCAGCGCAGCTGTGGATTTGGTTAGTTATTTTGAAAATATTGCCAAATTCAGAAGAAGACACTACCATATCAGTCAACAAGAAAATTTGTTGACTTAAGCTCAGTATTTTGTAAAGTCCTGGAATAATTTGTAATGATTGCCAAACCTTTAGTTTCTCTAACTCAATAAAAATATGGAGTAATAGAGAAAAAGTGTTTTGCACTTATTTCAACTTCCTTTGTTATTGTAAATATTCTTGTCATTTATTCAGTTTCTGTATGAAAAGCAAAGTGACAGATTGGTATCAAAAGCCATATAGAAAATAACTACAATGAAATTCACTGTGGAATGGATAAGTTTAAACAAAAATATATGTCATCCTATCCCATAGCTTCTTTGACTAGATCTGTTGGATTTTCAGGGTAATTAACAAAAAGCAGATTCTTGGCAGGCCATTCTGTTAAAGAGCACATCCTTACAGGGCCTTGGGATTTAGGTCAAACATCTTGGTAAATGCTTGTATAAAGGTGTATAGAATTATTCAGCAGATGAACATTTCCACAGGGCATTAAAGAGTGTTTTAAAATCTTCATTACTATGTGTTAAACTTGTAGTGGAAATTGGTTTTACATCTTGCTTTGGATGGACACCTAGTTTCTGCTTTATGCGAGAGAGTCTTTTCACACCAAGTAGAGTCAAATCTGGTCGTCTGACAATAACCCAACATCCTGTATTTCCTTTCCTTTTACTGTGCAGAATGCTTTGTGTGTCCTATTCTGTTTAAAACTTTTTTAATTGATGTTTCTATCTAGATTTTTTCATGTTCTGTACACTCAAAAAATTCAGGTTATACTGTGGATTGCATTCAAGATTTAACCTTACAAATCTGAAATATAGCATAAAGCAAGGATGCTTTATAGCCAGCTACATGGATGTTGGTAGCATGACATATGAGAGTCAGTTTCTGCCTGTATGGTGTGAGCTGTGTCCACAGTGTTTCACAGGAGGAAAATGATAATGCACATTGCATGCTGTTAAGTCCATAGGTGAGACCATAGAACAATAAAAAGGTTAATATTGGAGGGTAATTAAAGATCTAGATCCAAACCCCCATGCCTTGGGAATGGACTTGTCCACTAGACCAGGCTGCTCAGAGCCACATCCAGACTGGTCTCAGGCACCCCCCAGGGCTGGGACAGCTACAGTTTTTTCTGGGAAGCCTGTTCCAGTGCTTCACCACATTTACATTTAATTTCTTCCTAATATTTAATTTAATCCTGTTGTCGTTCACCTAAGGCTTTGTCCTATCACCACATGCCCTTGTGTAAAGTCCCTCTCCAGCCTTCTTGTAAAAGCCCTTTGTTCTAAAGGTGCTATAAAGACACCCTGGTATATTCTTTTCTCCAGGCTGAGAAGACCCAACTCTCTCAGCCTGTATTCTTAAAGCTGAGGAAGAGCTTCTACAGCCCCAAAATCCAAGTGTTGGGCCTACCTGTTGTTCAAGAAGTGTTTGAACAACACTCTCAGACACACACTGTGATTCTTTGGTAATCCTGCGCAGGGCCAGAAGCTGGACTTGATGGTCTGTGTGCATCCCCTCAAATACGCTCAATAGATTTTGCAGGAGTCAAATGCCTGGAATTGAACAGGACTGTCTCTTTTGCCACTTTCAAGAAGGAGAACCTCTGGTGCAGTCTCAATACTCTCTAATACAAAAAAAAAAAAAAAAAAAAAAAAAAAAAAAAAAAAAAAAAAAAAAGTTAAAAATGCAGATGATAAATTAATTGATAGATATCGATCTACCTACAGTTACACGCTGACTCATAATCCTCCAATGTACTTCAGTAAGAAAAAATTAATGGGCTATCACTGGACAAAAACCACTCATAATCAAAAGGATTTTTTTTTCTTATGCAATAGAATTACAATGCTTTACTTGCAAAATGTCTTCATATACTTCTGAATAAAGAAAAATACTAACACAGTTCTTAGATGCAATGACAGACACCCAGAAACCCTTTTTTTCCAGCCTATCTTCTGATTTATTGAAAAAGATTACATTCTGTGACTAGCAGCATGCATTTATTATTTAACAGTATTACTGAGCCTCTACCAGTCTTTATCTCTTTCTTTGTGTCCTCACCCAATCTTTTCTTGGTATGTATTCTCAATATTATTTAAAATAATCGTAGAGAAGTATGCTCAAATTTCTGTCACCTTTGTCTTTGTTCCATCTGTGCAATTCCCCTTTTACCACAATTTAAAAAACTATATTAGAGATTTTTGGGTTTTATTACTATACCTGGACCAGGAATAACTATTCTCAAATGGAATAAGCACTTGGAGAGGTGTCCGTAAGTCCTTTCTGCCTAAATAAATTTTATGATCTTGGTGTTCCCACAGCACAATCCAAAATGTTCATCTTGTCCAAGAGCTGGGAAGTGGCAGCACGCCATAACTTCAAGGGCTGATTAGCCATTGCCAAGACCTTAGATGCCAAATGTTTAGCTGCCAAGGTTTTCAAGGCTCTTGGAAGTCACCCAGGTTTGATTTTTTTTCTGGAGAGTGTTTCTCCTGGTAAAATGGTTGCTGTTCAGTTGTGATGACAACTGTCTTTTGACAATGAATCTCCTTTTTCTAAAGATGAACTGGATACTTTCGGAGTATTGGCAAAGACTTTATTGCACTAGGGTTTTTTGTCTCTTCTCCTGTTCTCCATTGCTCTTAGACAAGCACTGCTGTAACATAACAGGAAAAATAATGCATGGTAGCTTTGTGTTTTGAAGCAAATAGCAGGTCCCTGCCTGCCCAGTGCATTTTGGCCAATTTCAGTTGTACTAGCTGTTGTTTCTGTTTTGATTTCAGTATCAAAAGTATTAAGTAAATACAGAGAACTTTTGATCTGGGAATTGTTCCCTGTTCATTAAATTGCCTGCCACTTTGGTAAGGTCTATGTGGAGAATACAACCATTCTTGAAGGAATCCGCATTATTTTTTCGTAATGTTGAGGGGAAAGAATCTCTTTTGCAGAGATATTTGAAGATAAATGTTACTAGAATTTCTGTAAACCAAAAGTATAATCTTGTGACATTTCAAAGGAGAGATGCCAAACTGATCTGGATTACTTAATGTCTGTTTTTCTATTTATTGTTGTTCCACTAAACTTTTTTATTGATTGAAACGGAGAAAAAATAGCTAAAAATTATAGTTAAAATATAATCATATAGTCCAGAATTAAACTACATTATACCCTCTGGGTCAAGAAGATGTAGGTCTAACCATAGTGGTTTCAGGAATGTTGATCTTTAAAATTACCTTCAGTGTTTTTGTTAAGCAGCATCAGTTTCTGGTTCAGTGGAATATACTAAATTAAGGTGTTAGGTCTTTGAGTCCTAAAATTATACTGATATTTTTGTCACCACTGCTGAATGTTGTATTTCTGACTAGTTCTAGCTGACCATTGAAAGTCAACATAAAACAAGAGGTTATTATACTGTCTGTATTTTTTAATACACATTATCTGTGTAATTATTTTGATATGTTTTAGATTGTATGAATCTGTAAAGATTTCTGACATAGCTGTTTTTGTCTCTCATTAAGGACAGGGAACTTGCTCTGCAGCATATGGAGGAAAAAGAAAAAACACCATAGTGGGAAACAGCAGAAGATGATTAAAAGATTTAGAGAAAATGATGAGACTGAAGTACAGCCACATAGAACATCACAGAAAAGAGCTAGTTATGAGGGTTATCAGTGAAACAAGCAAAGTTTTAGATTTTTCCTGTTAGAAGCTAAGTGATGGTGGGCTTTGTGTTTTGAGGGTTTTTTAATGAGAAACCTAACCACACATACAGAGAGCAGTAAAGAGCTGGTAATCATTGCAGATTAAATTAACAGTGAAAGAAATGTGGAACTTCTAAAGGTAGTTCATGCTGATAAACAAAGTGTTTGTTTTTCTCAGTGTGAAAGATAGAATTTATAAAATATTAATTAAATTATGCTTTCATTTGCAATAGAAAAAATGGTTACTGCATTTAGTAATGTAAATAACAAAAATTGTTTTATTTATATGGAGAAGATTATTTGTTTTAAACTAATATGTGAAATGTGTTTCTTTTTTATAGATTATCTGAATTTCTGCTTTATTTGATCACAAGCAGGAGGAGAAATCCATTAAATGTCATACAGTTTGCTCTGGCTAGTTATTCACATGCATCAGTTTGGGTGCCACTGAGATTGTTAACATCCTTAGGAACAATTCTTGCGCAGAGTCAGTGTCCTAGGAGACAATAACACATCAAAGAGGAAGAATGAATCAGTTTAAATTGAAAGGAGATGAAGAAAGAGTCAAGATTAAAAAGACCTGAGGACAGAATACAATTTCTGAGTAAAAATTAATAAATATCTTAAGTGAAAAGGAGATGAAAACAACAGCAGTGCAGAGGATCAGTACAACACTGAGTCTTACTGCTTTTGGCATAGAACATATCTGTGATCAGGTTTTCTAGTATGATGAATTTTCTAGAATGTGTGTGGTTGATAGCCAAACAAATACATTTATATACAATAAATCTATATATTTATTTTAAAAACCCAAAACAGGTAATTTTTTATTCTAAAAAAAATTAATGACCTGATACTGTTTCTACAAAACTTCTAAGGAGTCCCAACTAATGCTGAAAGAGAAAATTACCCAGTCTAATACAGATGTGATCTTAGATTAAACAGGGCTTCTTAATACATCAATCTCACATGTGTTGTGCAGTGTTACTGCTCTAAGGCAGTTAGTATTGCCTTAATTGCCTTAATACTAACTACTTACTTAAGTGGTAAGCAGATACATAGTATATATATCCCATAGTGCCATGATACTGTGGGAAGTGTATTTTTTGCTTGATGGCTCTGAATTATAAATATCAAGTGGATGTAGAACATACACATATCAAATATATGTAATAGGAATGAGAGCTGGATGATTTGTAAATTTAATAAATGTGAGTTACCAGACTTCTTCTAAGCCTTTAATATCAGGTGAGTTGATGATGTTCCCTATTTTTCCTAAAAATAAAATTATTCCCGTCTTTTACAGAAAGGAAAAGTGTCTCTCCTGCAAAACAATCATTATTAAATAATTTCTACATTTTCTTGAGAATCAATGATCTCTTTCTCCCAGGTCAGATAAACCTATTCTGGCTATTTGATATGCATCAGTACTATGCTAAGTACTAGTGTTTTGTGTTTCTTCCTGCCAGAGATGTCAGTATCCAGGAATGCAAGTGAAGCACTTCCAAAACAACCTTCAAAAAAAACAAGCAAGCAACCAACCAACCAACTGAAAAACCAAAACCAGCAAGAAAGGAGAACTACTAACTGTATATTTTTTCTTTTGACATTACAGAATAGTACAGTTTTAAGAGAAGGAGTAATTACTGGAGCTTTTTGCCCCTACAGGGCTTTCTTTGTTTCTCAGTAACAGCTGTTTGGCAACAACAGTTGTAAAAACTGTCAGCAGTTTACAAATTAATGTTTTTTGACTGCTTTGCAAACAACCCCTTTCATTTTATTCATGAATCTTCCCAACATGTAGCTTTGAGGTACAGATGACAGAAAAGGAAACAACAAAAAATCAAGGTCTTCTTTCCTAGTTTTGTGATTAATTTTAAAATATAATGACATGAAAGCCGTCATCTTGTACACAAAAATCCTAAAATCCTAAAGTTTTTAAAAGCCTGGAAATATTTTAGATACCAAATGTTTTAGATACCAAAACTGCTAATAGTGTCTGGTGCTTTTCATTGTATGGATAACAGCTGTCATGTGGGGCAGTAGGAACAACATGAAGTGCTCTTTTTAAGCATGACCATACAGTTGAGGAAAGCAGCTGATAGCATATGCACTGAAGATGCAGCTTACAATTCATGACTTTTTATTTGAGCCTTTGCCCTGATATGTTTTTGACTACTCTGTTCAAAAAGCAGCTCTACTCAACATTCATTTTGATTCTAAACTTAATGAGTTGTATTGGGATTGTATGAGACTCACAGAATAACCTAGATGAGAAGAAGGATGAGTAAAGTCACCATAAGTCTTTTCTCAAGTCTGCAAGAAGCTATTTTCTTAGTGCTATATCTTGGTGTTTTTCATGTCTTAACTTACACTACTTATCAGTGTAGTGAATAAACTTTACTTACCCTATCCTCAGCTCACAAGTGCAATACTATTTTCTAAAGTACGTGGTTGACTTTTAACCAGTCTAAAGGAAAAAAATGCAAAGCACCTTCACAATGATCACCATCTAATTGTACCTAAATAAAGTGATTAAATTTTAAGTTAATCTGACAGTAAAATTTACCATTTAAATGTAAATCTTGTCAAGAAAGTAATTCAGAATTACCTTTCACTTCACATGTTCTTTTCTAATATCAGTATTTTCTAAAGTAAAGTTTTCAGAGGTTGATAGATAGGCTCACAGGGCTGTGATCATGAGTGGCATAAGTATACTAATGTTGGCTTTTGTGAATTAAGAAATTAAAAGTTTAAAACATAAATGCTAAATAGCTTAAACACAACATTTTTGCAGTTAACTATTAGTTGTTATTAATGCATTTCAAAAGCAGAAGTATTAATGAAAACAGTTCTGCATTTATTGGGTGAAGGTATTTCTAGGTTTTGTCTGTTTATTTATGTTTTTTGAAATATGGCAGTTCAGATATGTCCATTCCATGCCTTATTCCTTCCATTATAAGCAGCTCTTTGTAGCTATCCAGATAAGAAAGGCTTCAGTGAGGATAAAATACATTAGAAATTAACTTATGGAGGTGAGAACGCAATTGGGATGATTGTACATCATCCCAGATTTTCTAGGAGTACTGAAAAGCAGTCTTGTCAAATAAAATTTTGAATTTGAAGATCTTGTGTTGTATGCCAAGTTAGACTTACACTATTATTGCGAGCTAAAATTTAGCAAAGTCCTCCATGCTACAGTCCAACAAAATCTGTCTGTCATTCTTCTTCTGTGTAATTCAAGCTACAGTTTGCATAACTTGTCAGTTATGTCTTCACTTCATGTTCCATAATGTTCTTTCATTAAAAATATTCACATATATGCAACTAAGAAGGAGCTTCTGTGCCTTCGTGAATGCTGTTATGAGAGAGGCTTGAGAGCTCATCACTATGGTTAATGGAAGTGTTGAATACTTCAGTTTGAAGGTTTCCTGTCAACCAGTCAAAACCAAACTAGAAAGTAACATTGAAGTCAGTGATGCAGTCATCAACAAAGTGATGTCAGTCTGTACTAGATATAACTTCTCTTTTTCCCCTCTAGTTTAATAGTAATCTTGGCATGTGTATTGACATACAGCACAATAAAATTTTAGAGAGTTTTTCAATATATATTTCAAAAACATATTTGAACTGTTCAGGAAGCCTAAATCCTACATATTACTAGACTTAGCAGTTAAAGCCTTTTATGGAAGTGCTGGAGAGAGTATAATCCTCTGTTTTTACTCATATGCTGACAGTACAATGTTACTAAGTGTAATAACTATTTTACAGATAAACTTGTCATCCTTATTCTAAAAAGGACGAAAAAGGTGCAAATAAAAAATCTGAAATATTCAGGAAAGCTTTGTATTTGATCTTATCTACAACAGCTGTCTCCATACTGCAGAAAGTCAGGCTAGTTAAAAATGATGGCCTCTGCTGTATCATGTAATGAATAAGAAATTTTATTGATAGCAGTAAAACCTATGTTGTCTAGTACTATTTCACACAAGGCTAATAACTGTTCTATGGTAGCTGTAGATACAATTTAATGTACACATGCATTATTCTGAGTACTTCTTGGCAGTGTAGTTCTTTTATATTAAGAATTATCATTAAAATACAGGTTTAAGTGTTACAGAGAAATGAGACCGTTTCTGTAGACTTACCGAAAAATTTTGGGGGGAAAAACTGCCCTGCAGAAGCAGGAGGAAGAGAGTAGATGAGAAGACATTTCTATGGCATTACTTACCTGTGAAAAAGAACTAGCACAATCAACTAGCTTGTAATCCTGAAGAGAATGACAGAAAGAGTTCTACACATAAAAACATCATATATATTGGCGAGAGATGTGTAGTCATATGGGTCATGGCATCAAATGGAAATAAACTCTAAATGTAAAAAGCATCTGGGGACTTCTGCACATGGAAAGCAGAATATTAAATAGCTGTTTCTTGCTACATATATACCCTTCATGCTAATGTAAAAAGTTTCTCCTAAGAAGCTGCTTATTGTAAGCATGCGGAAGTATGTTCCTGCTGTCTTTATCCTGCTACCTTTCTCTTATCTTGGAGATCTTTCCTCCATCATATATAGTATTATGTGAGCAGCTCTGCTGGTGAGAGGTGAAGTGGTTATTTGGTATACTTCCAATATTTTGAAAAGAAAGTCCTTTCCTAATGGAAAAGAAATCGGAATCTAATAATCTAGTAAAACATATGCTTCAAGTTGAAGATAGCTTTGCACAATGCATTCTTTGACATTCTCTAGCATGCATCAGCCACATCAGAGGTGTCAAGTTACATCTGGGCTAAGACTGAGGTTTAGCACATCTAGAAACAGAATAAATTTGCTCACTATGGAGTGTGTTTTTATAGACTGAAGCAGCAGCTGTAACCTGTGAGGAGCTCCTGTGCAGGGCCACTAGTTGGACTCAGTGATCCTGGTGGGTCTCTTTAAGTGAGGATATTCTACAGTTCTGTGTTTGTTTCTAGGGAGTATTTCATAGCGAGATTTGTTCAGAGACTGGATTAAAGGAGCATTATATTTAGAGATGTTACTAGATTTATTTGCATGAGAAAAATGCAGGGTGAAGAGCAATGAAAGGCATTGAATATTCATTGCTTATGCTCTCATATTTCTATATAATTAACACTCTTTCTGCATTTTTAATAGAAAAAACACCTGTTAAATTTGATAAAACATATGAACATTTATTTTATATCTTACTGTGATTGTTAGCTTTCCTGAGGCAATCCAGAAGCATGTTTGGGCCACTATGTGTGTTCTCTTGCTGAACTTTCTTTTTATCACCAAAGGCAGCAAAGAATTATTATTTTAGATTTTAAAATGAAAAAACTTGAATACATTCAAATGCATTCAGAACAAATTCTACTAATGTGTTGCTAAATGGCTGTTTTCTGCTTTATCCATGTGCATCAGTCTTTTCAAGAGAAAGGTCAGGGTCTTGTATGTGAAAAGGATATTATATGTAAATATAATAATTTACTGTTAGTATAATTTAAATTGTAAGTACTGTAGAACAAGTTGAATTAGACCGAAATTGGTTATTAAAGGACCAATATAAACCACAAGCCCAAATGTTGTTACACCGAAAATTCTTAAAGATAATCATCATACAGTTAAATCTTTTACAAAACCACTTCCTGGTATTTACCCCTTTTTCTGGTGTTGTGTTCATATTTTCAGTGCTCCTTTGGGGTCTTGCAGTAGATGGCTTCAGTCTGATAGTACAGGCTGTAACAGCAAATTCTAATAACCTTAAGTCTGAGAAATGCAGTGCTCATGTTGACTGCTCTTCCTCCCTCTAGGATCCACCTGGAGTAATTTTTATGTCTGCTAGTACAGTTTACACTTGGCTGTTTCTTCATCAGTGTGGAGGTTGATGTTACATGTGATTTTATTGCATACTATGCCTTTTGTCTATGCCAGATGCTTTTCCCTCTTCCCTTTGTTGCCCAGCATTTTAACTGAGCATCGGAGCATTGGAGAGCTAGTGCCAGCCTGGGCTTCTTTTTGGCAGTCCCATGGTGCTCATTTGCACAATGTCTCCACTTCTCAAAGCCTCTTCTGTCATACCTTCTCTCTATGAATAGCAGTGCATTAGGGTAATAAATACCTCATTCTGCCCACAGTAGCCTCTTGCTATGACTGTAAAAACTGCAGCTGTAATGTCCAGAAGGTAACTAAAGGTGACCCAAGTTTGTGATAGCCACCTGTCAGAAGCAAAGTTTATGTTAAGAGAAAGAATCTGCAGACGTGTTTAGGCAGAGAAAGCCTCAGTGGTGAAGCCTTCCGAACCATATTGGAGGGCTGTTACTAGCAGAACCTTATGTACATCACTGTACTACAATATTCATACATTTCCATTTTATGTTGCCTCTCAATCAATAAATACATTTACTTCAAAGGCATTGTATGAAATAAATAAGTATAAGGACTTGTAAGGAAATAAGTAAGTATAAAAAACATGTTTACTAACAGGTGTTACTTTTATTAAACATGTATAGCTAAAATTCCCTGTCACAAAGTCATGTTAGATCCTGACCATTCTCCTGAAAGGATGAAAGTCTGCAAATTAAGTTGAAAACATTAATCTGGGAAAGTATCAATAGGATCCATTAGAACGAAACATACTTTACCATTTTTTCTAACCCATTGTGCTAGGAAGAGGTGTCTGCATAGATGAGAGTGCGTGTAATATACTTTCCAGGGACTCTTAAAAAGAAAAGTCAGATCTGTGTCCTATCATAGCAAAGTAAACAAGGACTGGAGGAGTAAAATGTAAAAAATTCAGGCTTAGAGTCAGTCACTCTTCTTCCCTCACTAAAACCATTCTTGTAAGGGATAATATTACTGTTGTTTACTATCACCAGAGATGGAAAGTGAACACTTTAAAAAAGACGCAAACACGTGGCACAGATAGTGAGCGGGCTGTCCTGGATACCGCTCTCCGGACGGGTGGGTGCGCTGGCCGCAGGGTGCGCGCTGGACAGCGCTCTGGCGCTGCTGCTGCCACACACACTCTGCAGAGGCAGTGCCTGACCTGCTGTGCCCCTGCCTGCCTCTCTGGGCAGCTACCTGTGCTTTGTGGTACCAAGCTGCTCCTTTCAAGGGCTTTCAAAAACTCTGTTTCAGATGTTACATGGAGAGAAATTGAATTTTCTCCCATTTTTCTCACCATACCTAATGTCTTAATTTTTATGAGCAGAGTTTTTTTGAAAGAAAACGCCTCAGGTGGCTTATCCCTTGCCCATTTAGCGGAGTGTGGACATGTATCTGAGCTGAACAGGGATGGGATTACTTATATTTTTAAAGAAGAATTCATGTGTTTGTGTTTAGATTCAGATGCTAAGCCAACAATGTTCCAATTGTTATTACTGCATCTCTTTTATACCAGATTTTAAACCTTTATCTCCAGGAAGTTTATAAAAATAGCTTCTCTACTGGCATTGAGATTTTATAGTTCTCATTTTAACATTACTTTTAATCAAATTGATGAGCCATAACTGAATATTACATATTGGATTGCTAGCTTACATGCTTATCTTTTAAATGGTGATAATCCATCCAGTGGTTTTCATTAAAAATACTGCTAGTTTTTAGATAATTTAATATGCACCATATAATGGCTTTATTTTTGTTGTCTTTGCAAATGTACATCAATGAAAAAAGAAACAAGCATCATATATATGCAAAATTTATTTTTCAGGATTTTTTCTTTTTTCATCTCTCAATATATGCAGCCTTTGGATTAGCTTGAAGTAACCATTAATTAAATATAATTTTGTTTCTTACAAATATTTTTAAGGTATTAAGTGAAATATTATTTATTAATGGAACAAAGGAAAAATACGGTGTTGGTGTATGTATAACTTATGTTATGAAAACACAAGTTTGAGACACAGTGCATAGATGTGATGGTTTGCATACCAGAATATTTATTTCACATAGTTCAAATTACGAAGATGCAAAATATAGCTCTTGTTTAAACTGCATGAAAATCTACCATATCAGGGTGTGACTGACAGCCACGTGCTTCTAAATTGGTGTTGTTTGAAAGATGACCCAAATGCTAAGATTTTTCTTGACCATCTGCAACAAAATGAAAACCGTGTCACATGCTATGGCGCAGATGCTGATAAAATAAAACTGTGTTTCACCATCTTCCACACTTTACTAAATTTTGGATTTCATAGTTCAGGTTAGTCGAGTTAAATTAGAAACTGAGTTACAGTATAAATATAGAAGTGTTTTGAGTGTGTCCAGTGAGGTTTTGGCAGTGGGTAGCAAGAAAAGACCAATGCCAGACACAGCTGGCTCCAGCTAGCTCTGCAAAAATCTGCCACAGGACACAGCTGAGCCTGTCAGTAAAGCTGCTGGTGTCTCTTGTGAATGCATATTTAAGGAAAAAGGAAAATACTAGAAAAGCAAAGGAGGAGGGAACAAAGGCAGAGTGGGAAACCACACAGGGAACATCTAGGGTAGAAGAGGAGGAGCTCCATGGCAGAGCAGAGGTCTACGGTGGTGCTTTTAGGGAGAGAAAGAGAGATAGTGTTTTAATTTTTGTGTTTGATGCGCACTATGCAGCACTGTTTTAATCAGCATGAAATTTCCTTAATTTTTATTAGGTCTGTTTTGCCCACTAGAGAAGCTGTTGAGCAATTGCCCTGGTTTTAGTTTGACCCAGCTCATCCAGCCTGTTTTCTCCCCATGTCCTGAGTGACAAGGAAGGACTGTGAGGGAGCAAGTGATGGCAGTTCAGCTGTTTGCCAGAGTTAACCTACCACAAGACAGTTAAGTGAGCTAGTGCATGTCTCATAAAATATCCTTGACAGTATAAGTCTTGCTTGTGTTGGAGTTTGGTGCTGAATTGGGAGTAAGTTCTTGAAGACAGCAGAAGTACACCCGCTGAGGCAAATACTGAGAACAGAGTCATGTCCAAGCGTGTGGTTATCTTTATCATAGCAATTGTGGAGAAGAAAATAAATAGCCTAATCATTGAAAGGATTCTTGTTCAGCAGGCTATAATTTTCATCTGACCTTTTGGAAAATAGTACAGTTTGTACAGTCTTCTAACTACAAGCAGATTTAGGTAGAGTATATGCCTTACTGTAGCATATATGAAAGCTATGAACAGAGTCCTCTTGATGTAAGCACAGAACTTGTCTAGCACTGAACAAAGATTTGTGTGCTGCCTCCTTCACTGTTCCCTACCATCTGTCTTGGGTGTGTCTTCTCAGTGTCTGCTAACAAGATGTTAAATCAGACTTAAATGATTTTTTTATCAAATATATTAATGACAAATATTAAAAATTATACTGAGAAATAAAACCTCTTCAGGAGATTTTCTCAGCCACTCATAACTGAATAAAGATACTATTTCATTAGCAGCTGATTTTCAGCAGTAGATGCTTAAATGTGACTCAAGCAACTCTCCACATAAATGAAAGATAGTAGGTTACCAGAAAGTAAATTAGAGTATTAAATGACTTGGACTAGCCTTGCTGACTTTGCTGAAATTCATCTCTTTTTTTATTGAAAAAATTAAAAGCACAGTATTAAAGTTCCCACAGTGAGGAAACTTTATGTTCACTTCAGACCAGTTTTAGTCTGTGTCTCTCTGTCTATCTGTCTATCTATCTGTCTATGTCCAATGTATTTAAATGCATTTAAATTAAAGTGTTACATTCTTTGGACTTCTCACACCTTGCTCTTCCATAAGAAACATAGTCAATATTGACTATCTGATTCAATCAGGAAGTCTCTGGAAAGGTTGGGCATTTCTCAAAAATACTTTTAGAATTTTTAAAACCAACATTTTAATTTACAGGTTTTATGGTTTCGTTACTTTATTAAAATTGTATTACAATGTGGTGACCTATGCAGTTTTCTTTTTTGTATCTTCAAAAGCTTGAAAATAACTTCTCTGAACTAAAAACTGAATTTTGCAGGGATTCATGGACTTCCCAAATTTTTTCCTTCTGTTTACGTTAAATTGTACATGTATTCACAGAATTCTGAAAGCTTTGACACCTATGAAGACAGAGTTGGTCTCTTTGAAGTGTTACAGCCTTTCAATGGAAATTAATATTCTCAAATTTCTCTTAGACTTTGGTGGTTGTATACACCATTAAGAAAATACATTCCCATGTTCTCCTTTAGAGATTTCATGTGTATGAGGTTTCTGGGTTGGTCATCTGGTATTTCATTATAGTTTCCTTCATCAAAAAAACCAGAACTTTTGTAGGAAACAAAGCTCATAAATAAATTTACAGGATATACATTTGTGAATAATTTATGCTAGTATTCCTGCATTCACTTCAGTGTTAGATGTCAATGAAAAATTGAGTTGAGCTTGTTTTAATTGGTAGTTTATTGATAGGATTTAATAATTTTAAATAATTGTTAATAATTTAATTGTTAATAATTTAATTATTTTATATTTCTTTAAAGGTATATGAGTTGAGGCTTTGTGTATGAGTGTGTGTTAAAGCCATGGTTGACTACCTATTCCCATTTACTTTAGCAAACCAGTTTCCAGATCAATGATCAGTCATTTCTTGCTTCTCTCTCTGAGAACAAAACTGGTTTTCAGCAACTCAGGTCACATCCAATAGTAGGAACAAATCTACAGAAACAAAATCACTAAGGAAGGGGTAAAAAATGGTGAGTAGTCAGGGTCTTCACCTTGTTCTGACATTGTAGTGTAGAGAAGAGAGATGGTTGTGTTTGAGTAGGAGGTTGATAATGTTTATTATCCCTGTTGTTTATTATGTGGAGTTAACCTCTAGCAGTGTGACTGACACAGGCAACACCTCAGTAGCTGTGCAGTTGCTGTTTGCCATATGAACACAGTTATTTCCTTAAATTGGTTACACACCCCCCTATAAAGACCTCCTGTAACATCTTTGAAAGCAATTTTGTCAAAGTGATGCTAGTCAGAGTATTTCTACTTTCATGTTGTTACTTCTCTATCACTCTGTCTTCTGTATATAGGAAAAAAATAATCTTATTTTTTTAAAAATTAGAGTCTAAGGGGGTTTTGAAAACAGAAATCAATCTGCGTGTAAGTGGCTCTGCCTGCATGAAAGAGTTTGGTATATTAAGAATCAATTATAATAGCCTTTTGATGAAACAAAGTGTAGGTCATCAGTGTACTATAGCTCGAAGGGAGCTTCTTTCTAGCATACATGAAAAGTGCCTAATCCAGACCTGCAGTACTGAAATGGCATCTTGTGTGAGTCAAGGTCTGAGATCTTTCTGTGTTTGTCACCTGATGCAAAAGTAGTTCAGGTGATTAATGTATAATGAGCTGACAGGGTGTGCTTGCAGCCCAGAGAGCCACACGTGTCCTGGGCTGCTTCCAGAGCAGGGTGGGCAGCAGGGCCAGGGAGGGGATTCTGCCCCTCTGCTCTGCTCTGCTGAGACCCCACCTGCAGGGCTGCAGCAGCTCAGAAGGAACCTGTTAGACCAAGTCAAGAGAAGGGCATGAGGTTGATAAGAGGGCTGGAGCATTTCCTTATGAGGACAGACTGAGGAGGTTTGGTCTGTTCTGCCTGGAGAAGAGGAAGTTGCATGGAGACCTCACAGCAACTTCCAGGACTTGAAGGGGGCCAGCAGGGAATGTGAAGAGGGACTCTTCATAAGGAACTGCAGTGATAAGACTTGTGGGGATGGCTTCAAATAGAAAGAGGGAAAATTTAGATTGATATTAGGAAGAAATTCTTTACTGTGAGAGTGGTGAGGCATTGAAAGCGGGTCTACTGGAGGTTATGGACTCCCCAACCCCAGCAGTGTCCAAACCTAGGTTGGATGGGACTTCAGGCAAAGTGGTCTGAATGTGTCCCTTCTCATGACAGGGGGATTGAGACTAGATGATCTTTGCAGTCCATTCCATACCCTTAACATTCTGTGATTCTAAGATAATGGAAAAGAACTTAAAAATATTATGAATTCATTTACATATTACTTTTACTTTAGTAATTATTCATTCATTCAGACAAGAGACTTAAATTGTGATTGGATAGACTGCTAAATGTTTACAAATTATTTATTTTAATAAGACACTTCTTGCATCTGAAACACTGTATAAACAATATTTCCACTTCCAGATTGCCTCCCTCATTTACATTTGCTATGGAATAGAACTGCTGGAGTGAAACTGGTGCAGAAGGGACTGTGGAATTATTAGCTTCAACACCTGTTGGGAGGTGCTGTCAGTCAAAATGTGGAGAGGAAAAGATAACTGGTTGTATTTTAGAAACAAAAAATATTTTATCTCATTAGAAACAGAAAAGTTTCTAGTTGCAAAGTTATCATGCAAAGGCAGTACTGTTAATTATTGTTAATTAAATTAAGAAGAAAATAGACTATAATGCTCATTAGCTAAATAAATTTCTGGAAAATGTAAAGAATTATACAGTTCCTGTTAATGGCATTTTTCAATTAAATTAGTGTGTATTGACTCACTTTGGATGCATTTAAATTCTGTCATCCTAAATTAGTTTTCAGAAAATATTTTGGACACATTTATTTCATCAAAAGTTGTCAGTTGAAGGAACAGCACTTAAGATTGTAGTCAGGGTCCGCCAGGGCTTCATGCCTTTTATGCTGCACCATAGTGTGGAATTCACATTATTTCTAGATTATTGTTTGAGTTCTTTACTTTCATTATATATTCTAGAAATGGTTGCCTTGCAACTGATTTAAACTCTGGCCTTGAAGGGTGGTGAAAATGAATCGACACATGAAAAACCAAATCCAGAATAGTTTTCCTGAGTGCTATTTGCAGTGAGTAAAATCCAAAAGATTTGGTGAAAGCTTCTTGTTATGGGAAAATTAAATTTGCCCTAAGGCGCTTGTACAAGAAGGTCATCATCATTCATTGAAGGGCCCAGCATGTTTCTGTAACGTTGTGAAGAACACCTTAGCACTGTTGCTACAATATTTATCAGGAAAAGCATATTTAAAGAATAAAGAATTAGAATGTTTAAAATTATTTTGAATAATGGAAATACCAAAGTCAGCTAATACAATATCTTGATTTTGCTCATTGGGATTTAATCACAGTAATAAAAAATTACCATTAAATGCTTGGCATAAATAAAGTGTAGCAAAAATAATGGCCTTGTAACATAAAGTAGGCACAGCTGATTATAGTCTAGAAGCTATATGTGAGTCCAGTTGGTTTTCATTATTTAGATGCCTGCTGAAAATGTTTTATTTATAAACAGTAAAACAGATTACTTAAATGCACTCTGAGACCAATTCACATCAGTGAGAAACATGAGTGTATCATCCTGTTCTGACCTTCTGATTTCTTAAGAGATTCAGAAATAATCCCGAATTCTGAGGCTAAAGTTCAGCTGCATCATTAGTGTTTTATTTTGCCCTGCAGTTTACCTTAGGAAGTAGCTAAAGCACAGACCAAAAACTGATAAAAAATAGCATGTAAATTCATTTTGACATAAAATAAAACCCTGTTTATAAATATATATCTGAATCTGGTAAATTTTAACTTGTACTTTGGCAGAACAAAACCATCTCTGCCTAGGTACAATAAAGACATTTAGGTATCCAGCATCCCACCATCAAGTATATAAATGTATTATTTGCATGTTTGAGGTGGGCTGTCCGATATAACAGCAGTGAAGGCATGGTAATGTTATGGCATTATATCCTGCTGAAATATTTGGGTGAAGTGCCATAATACTGAGGATTGAACATGCATGTCTCATAATGTGATCTGCGCATTCACAGAATTTGGCTCTTTATTTGTTTGCATTTTGGGGTTTTTTGGTGTCATGATTTAAACCCAGCCAGCATTTGAGCCCCACACAGCTGCCCACTCATTCCCCCACTAGTGGGATAGGTTAGAGAAATGGAAGAGTGAAAATGAAAAGCTATACCTGTACTGGGACCAAGACAGTTTAATAAGAAAAGCGAAAACCTTGTGCATAAACAAAACAAAGCAAGACATTTATTCCCCTTCCAGTGGGTAGGCAGGTGTTCTTCCATCCTCAAAAAGGACTCTGTCATGTGTAATGGTGCCTTAGGAAGACAAACACAATTACTCCCAAGATCATACCTCTTCCTTTATCACCCAGAAGCTTTATGTACTGAGCATGAATGCCACATGGTCTGGAACATCCCTGTGGTCAGTTGGAGTCAGCTGTCCTTAGAGGCTGTGTCTCCTCCCAACTTCTTGTACACGCCCCATCTCCTCACTGGTGGAGCAGTACAAGAAGCAGACATTGACACTATGCAAGCACTGCTCAGTAATAACAAAAACATCTCTCTATTATCAATTTTGTTTTCAGCAAAAATCAAAACCACATCTGTATACCAGCTACCTTGAAGAAAATAAAGTCTATCCTAGTCAAAAGCAGGTGTTGCTGAGGTTCCCCCCTCTCCACCCTTTTTCTTTTTCTTTTTTTTTTTTTTAAAGGGAAAGCTATCTTAGCTTGCTTTTTTGACACTGGACTGTTCACAGGTTTTTCCCTCTTAATTTTACTTCAGCAATACAGTGTGGGATTTTATTATATATGGATGTAAATAATAAAGCATACAGTTAGTTATGTGGGTAATTGGCATCCTCATATTCCTATCTTTGCACTAGAAGATAAGTTGCTTTAGTGGAGTATCAGCAGCAAGGACTAAGAGCACAGGCTGTGGGGAAATAATGCCATGATCTAATTCAACTTTTTTCTGAATAGGTCTGTTATGTAATCTGGTGCTCAGTGTTGTATTTTTACCTTGATCTTTTTCCAGGAAATTTTTAGAAGGTAAAAATGATTATATGGTCAGTAGTGATGTTGTCATTGTAAATCTATGCTCAGAAGCTCTTGGTTTCATTTTCTCTTAACCTTAGATTATAAGAAGGGCATGAACACTGAAACATGTTTAGCTAAAACCCCAGGACAGTATTTTTAATAAATGCACATGGTATGACTGTTATTTCTTAAAATAGCTACGCTGTATTTTGAAGAACCTGTGCCAGGCACTTCCCACATACTTCATTCACATGAAGAGTGCACCCTGCTTGAAGTTTACAGTTCTAATACTGGAGGAAATTTCTTGATATAAAGGAGGGTTTTGTTAGATGGAATAATTAGGATAAGGAAAGAAAATATTAAGTACCTGAGTCTGTAATAGTAGAGTAGCTAAAACTCTTAACAGAGTTTTTTTTTGTCATTCCTTCTACCATTCCTGTGGTCTCGTGGTTGAATTGAAATCCACTGTTAATTTATATTTGTTAAAAAAAAAAAGTTTATGGTATTATTAAACCATATTTGATAGTAAGTGATAATTTACATATTTACATGCTGATTCCATTATTTGATTTCATGATGTTTTTTGTATGTGTGGTTGTTACTTTTTAAAGGCTCTATTGTTTGCTTGTTATCTTGGCAGAAATCTTGGGGGAGCATGAACAGAAAAGTCTATGAAGTAAAGTTCACTAATGACAAATAAACATAGCTTGTACAACTTTAGTCATAAACACCAAATGGGTTTATGGCTTAAGGTAAAGATTGATAAATGGAATATGCTAAATAAAATCCTGAATAGGAACACTTGCCCAATATCTGTAGGCTATCTGTGAAACAGAAAAGTTAAAGCTTCATACTTTTATGCATTAGCCTGTGGAAACAATTTCACTTCTGAAATGCTTCAAGAACATTTGAGTATAATGGGCTTTGTACTGCCTGCCTTGGCTGTACCCTGTAGAGAGCACTCAGCCCATTCAGCTTGAACTCCATTTTATCTAGCTCTCATCCATTAATTTTATCCTGACCTTGGGCATAAAATATATGCACTTTTTATGCTCCGTGCTTTTTGTGGAGAAAGAGGAATAGCATTACCCATCGATCACCATTATGAATGATATAGCTTAAAACAAACACAGGTCAGAGACAGATATGTTAAGAGCAGTTTTGTATTGATTCTATCACAACACTGAGTTAAAGGGGAAAAAAAAACACATCAGAGCATAAATGATGAAAAGAGATTTGGAAAACAACAACAGCTATGAAGTAACCTTAAGAGCTTTACTTTAGGGTGGTTATTGGCAAAAAAAAATTGTTGCTATTATTAATACAATCTACCGCTATCTAATATATTTATTGTCACAGCTTAGAGTCTGCAGTGTACTACAGCAATATGGTCTGTGTGTTTTACTGCTGCATTTTTTCCTGGTGAAAGCTTTTTTGTTGAAAGAACCTTACACTGATTAGATCCTTTAATCTATATTTAGGTCTGAATTATTTAGATTTGAATCTATATTTAGGTGCTGAAATATTTATACCATACTTTTTGCTATAGGCACTTTTTATTTGTTTGTTATTTCAATCCACTTGCAGAACTCTGTCTTTTACTTTTACTACAACAAAATCATATGTCTTAAGATCTGTGACACTGGTACTAATAGTAGAAATTTTAACAAGCCTGCCTCTATCACAGAATGCATCTCTACTGTAATGTACATGGAGAAAAAGATACCCACCTTTGTCAATGGATTTCCATTGAGGAAATAATGGCTTAAATAATACTATTGATGGAGGAGAATTGTTTTACACTGTGAGGCTTCATTTGGAAAGAAGAAAACTTAGGAACTTAGAGCTTTAAGTGAAAAGATATTATGAAACAGCTTATTAAAGGAAAAGGCTAAAAAATGTGGAATTTGATGAATCTATGATAATGCCTTTATAGACTGTTTACTTACTAAAGTAAAAACATGGAACTCTTAAGTCAGAGACGGATATTCATAACAACCTTCCTTTGCCAGAGGTCAAAGTTTTGTTTTCAGTTTTCTAAGCAGTTTTCTCATGTAAAACTCTTGAGTGTTCAGAATTAATTGAGTGATTCTTTGGCATTGCCATCCTCAATTCCTAGATTTTGGCCCATGATTTTTGTGGTGTTTTTTCAGTTTATAAATTGGTGCTTTCTCTTCCTGATTATAAAGGTTTAGAGGCAGAGAGGCTCTATTAATACAGTAGTTTTTGTAAGGACTAGAGGTTATGAAAAAGGTTTTTTTCTGTTCAGCTGTGGATCACCTGGTCAGAGGAACTGCTAGTCCTGAATGTTCTTGGTGCTGGAGGCTGTCTTACCTGTACTTGCATTGTCTAGAGAATTTACATCTATATAATGAAGCAGTGATCTGTTGGTGATACTTTGTCTATTAAAAATTAATTTAGCTGTGTCTGTTTCAGTGCTAACTTGGGTAGAAGTTGAAAGCCTTCCCATTAAGTTTCCCTATTACCAGTTTCCTACTGTAGGAAAATATACAGTTGGTAAAAAAGTGGAAAACTTTAAGGTTAGGGTTTTTTTTTTTTTCCCTGTAGCTTACTGTCACATTATGCTGGTAATAAAAATTACATGTTTCTTTATACCCTCAGGTCTTGTATAAGTATTCACATATGGGCCTTCATTCATTATTGTCTGTGGAATGTTTAAAATTTGCGGTGGAACCTGAAGTAATAATCATAATATTGCACTAGGTCAGTGACCCTGTCATTTAATATTTCTTTTGGTCAATTTGTGATATAAAACAAAGTTAGGAAAATTAATTATTTAAATATACTGGTATATACTACAGATGAAAGATGGTGTCTTTTTTCCTCTGGACTTTTTTCTTGTTAGGACTATTTTATCACACACAAAGCAGTTTTTCAAAAGCAAAGTATTCCACAAATGCAGGAATTACTCTGAAAAGGCCATTATGCTTAACAATTCTTTATTTATAGAAATTTCATGAGTTTGTATTTTTAATAAAACCAGAATTTTTAATGTAAATTATTTGGTATTTGTTATATGAATAAGCCCCAGGAAATTCAGGGATTAATTTGGCAGGTGGCCTTCATCTCATTAGTTTTTTCTTTAAGGAGCTATACTACCTACTTGGTTACTTTTATTAAGCAGCTGTGAATGACAATAAAATTTTATTGTACGTGACCTATGTTCTTGAGCCATCTTTTGGTAATGCACTATTGCTACTGTTTACTTAAAAAAAAAAATCTTTCACATGTTTAGAACAATATACCATTATTGATTAACAGCATCTTTATAAAATAGGATCAGGAATAATATATGTTCCTACATGGAGAGGTAGAAAAGGCAGTATACAGTTGTACAGTGAATCAATTGCAGATCCAGAGAGTCAGTTCTCCTGAGGCCATAGGTTTTAAAGCCATGAGGGACTAGTAAGACTATTTGGTCTGGCCTCATGTATAATAGAGGTCACAGGATTTCCCTGAATTAGGTCCTACTTCATTGTCTTATGCTTTTGAGTAAAAGTGTCAGCTGGGTTTTGAATTTGCGGTCTTAAATGCCTGGTGCTGTTCCATGGGAATGTTCAGACTTCCTAGCTAAGACTTGATCATGTATTTGCTTTCAGCCAGGATTTATACAGACTTCAGCAGAAATTGAGTTTCCACAGGGATATGTGTCCACCTCCTTTAGGGTTATGTGGAGACAATATTTGAAGCCAATACTGGGTCATGAAAGAATTGAAATGTTCAGATGAAATCTGAACTGGTCAGGTTACAGAAAAAATACTGTACTCTACATTGCTCAGTAACTGTGTTAGCGTTCAGGAACGCATAATCATGGAATGAATATATGCAGGTGCTATTACTGAAGACCTCTGGGTGTCAGGGGTACAGACCCAAATCTGACTCCGCCATGGGTTTGGGATGAACATGTTTTTATATTCTATCGTTATATAACTTACATATTAATTATTTAACTTACATTGTTCTATTGCATACATTGATTTCATCCAAGCATATGTTTCTCGTGATCCCCCCAAACCCTTGAATACAGTTTATCATGTTTCTTCTTACAACTGAACAATAATTATATCTAAACAATCATCACATCTGACAGTTCTATCATTTGTCATGTACTGGTTACGCAGGTGCAATTTCACATGATCTGGCAAACACAAGGCCTATTGTTTCCCAGGGCCTACTTTTAACATTTTCCCAGGGCCTACTAAGCCTAGCTTTCTTTCTAACTCCCCGAATTTTCTATGATTTTAAAATCTTCTACTATCAACTGCTTCATCTCTTCTAAATCTTCAGCCACTACTTTCTAGAGCACAGTTTACCTGTTCACCCACTATCAGCTTCTATGTGCCACTTGTGCTATCAGTCCTTTTTTCTCCTGGAGATCCCTGTCTGGGAATTCAAGCCAGATTTCTGAAAGAGCACAGATCAGAAAGAGAAAAAGACACCCCTCACAGGTTTTATGCACACTTGTTTCCTGTGCAGCTGAATCTTGCCACTGTATTTAGCTCCTCACAGTGAATGGGATCAATAAAGTATTTTTTTGAACGATGAACGGTCATGGATGTGCTGCATTTTATGTAAAGAAAATAATTATGCATAGTACTCTGGTTTGTGTAAAATAAACTTGAAAAGAAATTGTTTAAATTTTCACTTGCTTTGTCAGTGACACTTTGGAAAGAAGAGAAAAAAAACCCAAAAAAACCCTGCTGCCCCTTTAAAAATTAGTTCCATATTCACATCCTAAAAAGATTTGAAATATAGAGGCAGATCTAATCTTAGTCAGCTTTTATTCAGAAGTGTGTTGTAAAATACCTGGAATTCTGCCTGTCACACTTTGGATGTGGGTGTGGTCATAATAGAAAAATTTAAAAGAAAAAAATGTCTGAAACTGATGACTTGTCTCTTAAGTTTAAAATTTAAATGACAGTTTTAATTGGGCTTTCAGCTAGCGCACAAAGCATTGCACATGCCATATAGAAAACCTTAAGCTCATTAAATCCTTAGGGTCTAGTATTCAATGTAGTTAAGTTGTTAATTACACAAAGTTTTCTGGTATTTGCTTTGTGTAACAGGGATGTAGAAACATACAATTAACATGAAGGAAATTATTTTAGGAAAAGTAAAGCAATGACTGTGCAGTCAGTGGGGAAAAGTGAATACAGAAACCATTGGAGATGACAAGCTTTTATCTGTGTATAGCTGGAAATGTACACCTGCATGAATATTCTTTGTACTTCTTGTATGGAGTCTAAGTTCTGATCTGGGTACCTCCCCTGGCAGGCACACCTTAAGGGATGCTTGTTCTCTGGATCTCTGCATCAGCCACACACATGACTGAATACAAAATCTCAGGTGTTCCCTCACACTCACAAAAGCTTGGTTCGAAAATGCAAAGACAATACAGGTACACTTAATCTGTCATTAATATGAAGTCAGCTAGTTTGTCTAACAGACATTAATCCAAAGAGTAATCTAAAAAAAAATTTTCCTTTCTTCAAAAACTTGTAATAGTCTTCATCTCATAAATTAATACCTTTCTTTATGAACTACATCCATGGCTGAGTAAAGTCTATTTTATTTTGCTTTGTGGAATATCATGTTAATTAAGCAATGCTGATCTATTTATAAATAAATGCAGTAAGAAAAAGCTTCCAGGAAATTGCAACTACAAATACTACACTACAAACTTACATTTAATTAATCTAATTATTCTTTCATTTGGTCTAATGAAATCTGTAAAGATTGCCACAAATAGACATTTTTGCCTAAGGGAAGAAAACAATAATGGGAGGGAAGAAGGAAATTTTGAATATATCCTAAAGCATGTTGTCTTTCCTATTGTGTAATTTCTATTGCTGCCTTGTAAAGGAGAATGTTTTCAGTGCTCTTAAGAATGTCTAAAATTCAGACAAAATAAATCCAGTCATCTCAACTAAACCTTTTCTGAAGGTATTCATCACTTTTCACTGATTGTTACTAAAGTTAAACAAGGCATCAGGTGATATATTACTAAGGTACAATCCCAGACCTCTAATGCAGCCTTAAAAAATAACAAAAACACCAAACCTGAGGAAAAGTTCTAATTTTATTGACATTGAATTGAAGCAAATTACTCTCGAGATATAGAAAAACCTGGTAATGAAATGAAGTGGGGAACAGATCAATTTCAAAAGCTGCTTTTTCTAATTATGGTTAATTTGGTGAGGGGGTGTAACTATTGAACTAAATGATCAACAGTTAGTTTGTGTTTTGCAGTCATATTACAGTTTCTAACAGACAGGTGTCCACTTGAAAGAAGCTGTGGTCTTGATAGAACTGTGTCAAATCCAGTTCTTGTTAGCTGTATCTCCAAGATGATCAAATACATGCACAGTCCAAACTGCTGTCTCATCCATTGCTTTCTCAGATCAGCCCTGAAGACCCATTGACAGGGAAATGTAACAAAACTCTCAATATGGAGAACACTGATGTGGGGAATGAAAAATTCCTTTTAAAGCATTAGTTTCTTACTGGAGTCTTCTTCAATGACCTAAACAACCTCTCCAATAACTTTACAGTCTTCCAGATACTATATTGAGGTGAAGTGTATTGTCTCTCTTAAAAACTAAGAAATCAGGATGGTGAGTGTTTGTCTGTTGTTTGTTGATCAAGTCAGTGGTGAGACTGAAAATGTAAGCAAGGTTAAACAAGCAGCCTGTTCTCACCATTCCACTTAAAGGATATTAATGTTTCTTGAATCAGATTGCTGATATGTACCTCACCAAATTATCATTTCTATGTTACAAACAATAGATATTGTTAACTCTTAGATAAATCTACCCACTCATTCCTTATTGCAGTTTTATTCCTTTGTTGCGTTACCTGTGCCCAGAAAGGTTGCTTTCTCAAAAGATACGACAAAATGGGTTTACTTCTTTATGCCACATGAATACCACAGTCTGATTCAGAAGATACCTCCTAATAAAGAGCATAACATTAAATTAAAAATGTACAAAAATTAAATAAAACTTTGGTTGCATAGAAGTGATTAAATATGACTGGAATAAACAGCTGGAACCAGTCAATTGAATTCAGAGGAGTTCAGTCTGATGTAATTGCCAACTCTTTATTAAGGAAGACCCTGTACTAACTAGCAGAAACTTTACTGCTCTTGAGACATCATCAGCAAAGAGAACAGACTAAGCCTTTGCAGCATTAGAACCAAAATACTTGAAAGAATGTATGTTTTTTAGCTACAGTCACTGTATGTTATGCATAAAATCAAGAGAATTATTTCATAATTCATTTCATAGAAGTTTCTAGAGCCCCAGGTCTTTGCAAAATTTAATGTGATTTTGTTTGTGTGTGGCTAAAGACATATTGAGGGGACTTCAGTTTGGTTCCCCTCTGTTAATCATCACCATGGGGCGACAGCAGTCAATTGACTGTCAGTCACTGTCACCCACAGGGTTGCTGTTATCTGTGTCAGCCACACATCATGGTGTTGCAGTTTAACAGATTTTAAAGTTTGTGGTTCACTTTAGAGGGAAGGATTTAGCAATGCAGTAAGATGCTGAATAGCATAAGCCTTCTGCCACGCAAGTATTTTCATTTCAGATACAAAATAAATTTTCTTCAATCCTCCCTGATACTTGCAACTGACAGTTCCAGTAATAGTCCCTTTTAGTCCTGCATATGTTTCTGATTTTGCCTGAAAAACCTGAATTTCTTGAAATTAGTGACAGATATAGTAAGGGCAACAGAATGTTGAATCTCTAGTCTACCGTTGAATAGCAGAAGTGATAGCATTTATTTACTTTAAAAAATAATTTACTTTTAAAGAAAATACTACATGTAGGATTGTGAATATATGAATGGAAGAATTTTTCCATTGATGAGATCATAGATCTTGTGAAGTTAGGGCTTTGGCATTTTATAATCAGTTGTGCTACTAACCCACCATGTAATTACTCAGGAATCATAAAACTGCATTTATGGACATTTTATTTTCTGTACAACAGTGTGTAGGGATTTACAAAATATATTTTATGTAATTTCTTAGTAACTAGCTACTACTAAATTAAAAGCTAACTAGTAAATTTAAAATCATAGAATCATAAAATGAATCATAGAATGTTAAGGGTCAGAAGACACCTTAAAGATCACCTAGTCTCAATACCACCTGCCATGAACAGGGAGACCTCCCAGTAGACCAGGTTGTTCAAAGCCATACTCAACCTTAAACATGCACGAGAGCAAAATCCCCTCTGACCCTGCTGGCCACTCTGCTTTGGATGCAGCCTAGGACATGTTTGGCTTTTCCAGCCTGGTTGAATTTTGCATCAACCATCACCCCCAAGTCCTTCTCCACAGGGCTGCTTTCAATCACATCCCCTCCCAGCCCTCAGGTGCGTCCAGGATTGCCATGACCCATGTGCAGACCCTTTGGCTTCTCCTTGCTGAACATCATGAGGTTTGCATGGGCCCAGCCCTCAAGCCTGTCCAGGTCCCTCAGGATGGCATCCCTTCCCTGCAGGGTGTCGGCTGCAGCACGCAGGCTGCGGTCAGTGAGCTGCCGAGGGTGCACTCAGTCCCACTGTCCACATCACCTACAGAGATGTTCAGCAGTTCTGGCCCTGGTGCTGACCCCTCAGGGACACCCCCCATCACTGCTCTCCCATGGACAGTGAGCCATTGACCACAACTCTGAGCGCAGCCTTCCAGCCACTTCTTTATCCACGGAGTCACCCATCCCTCAAACACATGTCTCTCCCATTTAGAGACGAGGGTGTGGGACAGTGTCAAACTTTGCATAAGTCCAGGTAGAAAACATCAGTTGTTCTGCCCTTATCCTTAAATGTTGTGGCCTCTTCATAGAAAGTCATCAAATTTTTCAGGGTGACTTCCTCTTTGTAAAGCCATGTTGGCTGGAACCAATCAACTCTGTTTTACTATGTGCCTTGGCACTGTTTCCAGGATAAACTGCTCCATGGTCTTTTCTCAAACATATGTGAGACTGACTGGTCTGTAGTTCCTTGGCTCTTCCCCTTTCTTCTTTTTAAAAGTGGGGGTTATATTTCCATTTTTCCAGTCATTGGGAATTTCACCGACTGCTACTTTTTCAAAAATGGTGGATAGTGTCTTAGCAACTTCATCTGTTGGCTAGATCAATCTCATCAGGTCCCACACACTTTTGCACACTCAGGTTCCTTAGATGGTTCTGACCTGATCTCCTGCAGTGGACTCAGGGTCTTTGTTCTCCCAGACTCTTTCTCATCTTGGCCACTGTGGCTGGACTACAGCAGCACATAAGTTATGGAGAATGTCAGTCTTCTTTTTGTCCATGGCCATTAGGTCTCTTGTTTCCTTTTGGAGAGATTGCAAATTATCCCTGGTCTTCCTTTTCTTTGCAATATATATATAGAAATCTTTCCTGTTGTCCTTGATATCTGTAGCCAGACTCAATTCTAACTGGGCCTTGGCTTCCCTAACCTACTCCCTAGCTTCCCATGCAAATTTCCGCTATTCCTGTGTGGCCACCTCTCTCCATTTCCATTTCCTAAAAACTTCATCTCTTGCTCTGACTTTGCTTCGTAGCTTCTTATCCACTTCCTGGCATTTTTGTCAAATCTCCTTCTTATCAGGATGCATCTCTCCTGAGCTTGGAAGATGTGATCCTTGAATATAAGTCAGTATTCTTGTTCCCCTTCACCCTCTAGGGCTCTATGTCATGGGACTCTACCTGTTAGGTCCTTGAAGAGGCCAAAGTTTGCTCTCCTAAAGTCCAGGGCAGAGCTTGCAGTGAGCTTTTGCTGCATGTCCTCCTCCCTGCCCTGAGGATCTCAAGGTCCACACTCCCATGGTCACTGCAGCCAAGGCTGCCTTGGAACATTGTATTCCACTAGCTCCTTCCTGCTGGTGGATTCAAGGCCCAGAGCTCTCCTTGTTGGCTCCTCAATGACTTTGTAAGGAAGTTATCATTAGCATATTCAAGAAACCTCTGGAATGGCTTGTGCCTTGTTGTGTCCCTCCAACAGATACCAGAGTGGTTGAAAATCCCCCATGAGGATCAGGGCTTGTGAGCATGAGGCCACTCCTTTCTGCCTGTAAGGGGGCATCATCCACACCATCCTCCTGATCTCCTGTATATGCCCTCCCTTTAATTTTGACCCACAAATTCTCAGCTATCTCATCATTCCCCAGCCAGAGTTTCATACACTCCTGCTGGTCACTGGCATAGAGAGAGATGCCCCCATGTCCCTGTCTGGTTTTTCCTAAAAAGCCTTAAGCCTTCCATTCTATTGCTCCAGTCACAGGAGCCATCTCTGTAATGCCAGTGATACCATATCCATGCAGGTATGCGCATGTCTGTAGTTCCTCCCCCAACTATGTGCATTTGTGTATGGCCATTGAGCTGTGCCTGGAGAAAGCTGTTTTACTGACTGAAATATCAGTGGATATTGGATCAATGGATGCTCTAGGCATCCATTACAGGTGTTAGTGTCCAACTGGCTGGGTTGGGAGGGATAGGTGCCTGCCTCCCTCTTTTGACTGATCAAATTTAAGCCCCCTTTAGCAATTCGGCAAGTTCTGGACCTTCTTGGCAAGTCCTAGACCTTTCCCTTCTTTGCCAAACAGACCCCATCAGCCCCCAGTAGACCAGGCTAACCAAATCCAGTCTCGTGATCTGAGTAACAACACTACTATCACACACTGCCTTTTCTTGGTTGAACTAGTGGTTAACTGCCTTATTTCTGAAGCAGGTTGGCTGCTCCAATTAGCTCTGTCTGTTCTTCTGGGTATGTGCTGGGTGCATTGTCTCATTAGCCTGCACCGCTACAAAACATTTCTGGAGGAAAATGTCTGGCTTTGAAGAAATTAAATTTTTCTATTATGACCACACTCACATCCAAAGTGTGACAGGCAGAATTCCAGATATTTTACAACACACTTCTGAATAAAAGCTGACTATGATTAGATCTGCCTCTATATTTCAAATCTTTTCAGGACGTGAATTTTTGTCCCTTCCCTCTTTTGTTGTTTTTGGGGTTTTTTTTTGTTTTGTTTCTTCACTGCTTCCCAACCCCCTGTTTCAATACACTCCCTCCCTCCCTCCTTTCCATGTGTACTGGGGGGTGAATTTTTGACCTCTCCTCATGTGATTCCCCACCATGGGGATTGGAACCCACTGCCCAGCTCTGTCTCCACCTCCCTGGTATCTCTCAGTCTTTTGACTGTCACCTGCAGCTTGACCACCTGCTCTTGGAGGTAGTCCATCAGGACAAACTTCTTACAGTTCAGTGAACTACTCCTCACACTTGCTCATACTCCTTGACCACTTCCTCATTCAGTTCTGCCACCAAGCTTAGCAGATCATCCACTTGTTCACAATGCAGATGTGTGTTGTCACCACTGCCCTCTGGCATCCTGGAGAAGCTCAGACACTCCCTGCAGCTGGAGACCTGGACAGCCATGCATTGATGTGTGAGGTTTGTCTGGGTCACTGTGTTCCTTCTGACAAGCGGCTTTCGACTGAGTGGAAACCACAGTCCTCTTTTAGTTTGGTGGGTGATGATTTAATCCCTAAATTCTGTGCCCCTACCTGTATGAACTTCTGTGCAAACTGACATGCCACATCTTTCTGCCATGCCAACTTCTTTGCCATGCCACACTCTGTGTGCCTGCTCTGTTCACTGCACTTGCTGTCACTTGCACTTCATGGAGCTGTTTTAATCTCCTGTGGATGCTCCTGACAAAATCTCCATTCCTGATTGGCTTGCAAGTACTCCCAGGTCCTCCAGGGGCTCTGGGATGCTGATCAGGTGTCCCTGAGCTCAGGAATTCCTCTGTGCAGCACATTGCAACAGTCACCCCTGGACTTATCCTCAGTCACCACTGCTGCTGCTTTTTTTGCCTCATTGACATAAATCTTAAATGGATCTGGGTCCTAGGCTATTCATCGGTAAGTACCTGAATAAAAACAAAAACATTACTTCTTCATGGCTAATGAAAACTGCTGAGAAGTGGGAATGTTTCTGTGACCTTATATCTGCTTTCCACGTGGGTCCCTTGATATTGACATGTAACAAGAGAAAATAAATCAATATATGATGCTGTTTCTTTGTGGAAGGTTGTAGAGAACATTATCGAATATGACGTTAAACACTCTACTAACAATGTATATATAACTATAGATCTACATTTGAAACATACGATTAGCAAAAAACTCAGCCCTTTTCGTGTAGAGGTCTCCAGGTTAGGATGTGATTTTTCTGTGATAAACTGGCAAAAGTTTTGAAATGTACTAGTCGTGATTTTGAAACCTGTCCTGTACTGCTTTTGTTGCCTCTTGTGTTATTACATTTCTCAGAGATCATTCAGTTGTGAGTCCCATAACAAGTGTCTGAGTGGTATTTAGTGCTGGTGTTATGTACAGTCCACTTCAACAAAAGAAAAGCTGTAATGTAGGGTATTTTTCATCCAGATAAATCAAGGAAAGTACTGTCTCAATGCCCATCAGAAGAGGGGAGATCTATTTGGTTACACCGTATAGCTCAACACATCACTATCAATGTTGTTGAACAAATAGTAACTACTAAAATACTAAATACTAAAATGCTAAAGACCTACCAGTCTTGCGATCTACTGTGTTGTCAGTTCTTCAGCTATAACTGCACCTAGAACTGAAGATTTTCTGGAACTCTTAGTTCCCTGATATTTTAAGTAACGCTTAGGATAGGAGTGAGGAAAAAAAACAGCTTAGCAGCTGATGGATCAGGCTGAATTGTATGTAAACTTGTAACTAAAATAATTACAAGTAAATGCAAAGTTTTCCCAAATAGATTATTGTCTATTTTAACTCCACTGAATTTTATGCTAAACATATGAATTTTGAAAGCCTAATTCGTGGGTCAAAAATAGCTTTTTATTTAACCAGATAAAGCAGAAAACATACCATACACAAAGTGATGACATTCATTTGAGGTATTAGCTTTTCAAGGAAGGAAGAAGGGTAAAACTTGTATAAGAACTTACAGGAACTTACTATTCAAGAGTTAAATGGGAAGGTGATAACAGGCAGACCCGTATTACAGATGAGTTGTTGTTATACTCTGACTTCAAAATAGCAATTTTTTTGTTTTAATTAGTTTTGGATAATTTTTGTTTATCAAACCCATATAAATGAGAGTTCATTGTCAGTGATGTGATTCATACTTCCATCATAATATGTGCCTTCTATTTTAGAATTAAACCCAAATCTAAATCTTTGGTTAACCAACCCCTTCATAATGTTACTCTAAAAAGACATATCAGTATTTAATTATTCTAAAGCAAATTAAATAGAAGCAAAAGTCGACAGATTGCTTAACTGAGTTATTAGACAATGAAAACACAGCAACATTCCTTGTCTAACCTTTTCTTTTACAATTCCCCTGTCATATGAGCTGTGAAGTTGCAACATAGCACATCAGCCAAAACAGAATTGAGTTTGTTGCTAGTTAAAGATGCTTATACACTCAGTGTTCATTAATTTGAAAAATTTTATAGCAATCATGATAGAAAACACAGGGGATATGCATCACTAAGATTCAGGCTGGGGAAGTATGAAGGAGTACAGCATATATGTGGGGTCATAGGTCAAGAATAGTGACAATGTGACAAGAAAAAAAAACAAAAAACAACAAAATGGATCATTGGGAAGAACCCTAAATTAAGCAGATTATTGACCTAGTTGGTGTTTCCCATTGCCAGTTTGTTTTTTTTTTTTCATTATGTATGATCATGAACATTTTCAAATCTGTACATGAAAGAATATTGTCTTTCCAAAAGAAAGTCAGCTACATTTGATTATGTCTATAGAGCATCAAAAATGTAATCTAATTGAAATTCAAACTTCTGATGTCCAAGGACACTTCTCGAAACAAATAGACAAGATATTATTGTGATATAATTCTCCTTTTAGTAAAAATACTCTGCATCTCTGCTGAAAAAAGTGCTTCTTGGCTGAACATTATTAACAGCAGTAATTGTGTTAGTTTTTCTAAGACAAGACATGAAACACTATTGGACTATTGAAGGCAAATGCTGATGATTTTCATCTTCTTGCTTTGAGGGCCATTGTTCAATAGATAATTGTGGTTTATTTAATCATTCACAATGAAAACATATGAAAGAATGAAATGATAGATACATTTTGGTTTTTTATGACCTGATGTTTGATCACTGACATCTTTATTTTCCTGATTTTTTTCTTTTTTTCTTATATTTCTGCAATCCCAATCCTAGAGTACTGTATTAATCTAATTTCTATGCATGAATTTGGCAAGTTCACAATAACTTGCAGTTATAGTGTTCATCTCTTGGCCTGCTCTGACTGACAGCCCAGAAACAGCCATTTAAGATGTGTCAGATTCTCATCTCTCCGTTTGAAAGGTAAAGTTAAATGGTTTTTCTAGCAGTCTGCATAAAGTCTTGAATTTTAACAAATCAACTGGTTTGGCTGTTGTACCAGCCTTTTGTCTCTGCAAAACTACATCATTTTATCTTTGCACACTAATGGCTTACTGAAAACTGTTGCAGCTGTCGATTTACTTTGGGGCATATGATAGCTCAAAGTAATTTATTTACCAAAATAGACCTATTCTCACTGGCCAGACTCTTATCATATATTAAGTCATTATTTTGCATTTTCTCCTGTGGAATGAATGAAAATGTTCCATTGTCATGAACAGCGCTCAGGTTTTTTAAAAAATAATAGAACATTAGATTCAAAATCTCTGTAGAGAATAATACAGTCTCATCAGCTTTCATATATTTATCTAATCTTTCAATCAACAAATACTGTATTTGTATTACAATAGCTTTCTATGTGTCCAATCAAAACTGAAGCACCATTGTGCTGGACGCTGTACAAATCTATATGGTGATACTGTTCTTGCCACAAAACCTTAACAATGGAATGGATAGAAGCTGCTAGAATAGATAGAAGCTGCTAGCAGCTGATAGAAGCTGCCCAGAAAGCATTATATGACATCAGAATTTAAATCAACTGGCCACCGAGTTGCTCACATTGTTATGTGCTATTATAAGTACTCATTAACACAATGCAAAAGTAATTATCTAAATGAAAGTAAATCCCCAGAATGAAAAAGTAAATTAATGAAACCTTTTCAAAGGGTGATTTTAAAAATCATTTGGGGGGGAGGAGGTGAAAGTTGGTGTCAGCTACTGATATATTAGGAGTGTGAATATTTTGACTCAACATCACAGAATATCCTGAAACATCAAAATGCAAATTTAGGGCTATTTATGCAGATCAATCACATTTATCATCTCCAAGGGTAGACAATTCCTGCATGTATCCATGCTTCTGCGGTGTGGCAAAATATTTATCATTTACTGTCCATATTTAAATTTTTCTTGTATATAGTACCACTGAGTAAATACTGCTTATGTTGTACTTATGCTTTGTGTAGATATATATATATATATATACACTCACAGACACACTGTTCCTTTAGTTAAATTCAGCTTGGTAAGAAGACCATATTTCTTCACTTAAAGGTACTTTTTGATGTTGCTTATGACTGAATGAAAGACTCCATTATTCCACTCCTGCCCTACTTTTGTGCTCGTCCTCCCTCTCCTGAACTGCAATTATTTACAGCTATTTTCTAAGAGAGCTCTAACATTAATCTTCCAAGCTTGCACAATGAATTACTTCACTCAGGTGTTTCCTAAATTTCAGTGTTATTTTCTGAACTCTGTTTACCTTTTCATCATCTTGCAATAAAAAAGAGATTTGATTTGGTATTCCCCAAGCAATACTGAAAGCAAATACGCTCTGTGACCTGATGATTTTCTGTGTAGCTGAAAAATCCATCACTCATTTTGTTTCATTAAGAAAGTTCACTATAAACTTTTATTTTAGTTCCTCACCATTATTAGAACATGGAAATAATCCATGTGAAGATTTTGGTGTATTTTTTGTAATGCAGCTTCTCATAGGAAAAATGGAAAAACAAATCTGTCCTGACAGGTTTTTTCCAGGTCACCCATGGTTATGGAGGAACCCTGCTGTATTCCTTCTGCGTATTTTCTGAACAGCTGCCATTTTATTTTCTTCTTTTCAGAAGCTAAAGACAGAAAATCTATTTCACCTACTCAACAAAGAATGCAGACAAGTAATTTAAAATCTCTTATATGAAAATGAATTTGTAAAACCTTTTATGCAAATATATAACAAAGTATATGGTCACCTTGTGGAGAGGTGAAGTGCCTTAAAGTATTTTGACTGTGTGTACCAAAATATTTTATTTTCATTGTTACTGACAAAACATTCTAATTTTATCATAGACCCTACATTTTATAGTAAACTCTAATTTTGTAGCAGATTCTTTATAATAACATCCCTTCTCTCTGGATTGTGCCTATCAGTGTAGACACTGATTCAGGATTAAATTTGAATGTCTCGCAATCTGTTCAAACAGCTTATTGTAAAACATGATACCCAGTTAGCTTTCACAGAGTTTTCAAACTTAAACATCATGATCACTGTTGTGAGTAGTGATATCAGCTTGAACCATAGTGAGGATAAAATCAGAATGTGCTTAAGTTTAATCATATAGGGGAACATAATGATTCTGATTAAATTCACAAAGTCTGCTAAAGAGTCTGCAGAGGATGAATAATACTGATAATTAAAGGTGAAGAGAAACTGCTAAAGATATAATCAAAGAGGTTAAATGTGCTCATTTAGACACTGCACTGACATTGTAATAAATGTCTTCAGTTTTGAAATACTGTGTTATTATAAAACTGGAAGCGTGTTACCAATTAATTATTCTGTGCATGGGATAATAAAAAACGAGAAGGAAATCCTTAACACTGGCCTGTTTTATTTATTTTTGCGAATATGTTTGTTTGCTGCTTTCTTTTGCTCAAAATTGCAGTCCTCAACAACATTAGATTCTTTTCTAAATCAATGTTTTCTTTTCAGAGGGATGAGGAGCACCATACTGTATTCTGTATAGGGTTTTGGTTAGAAGATGTTTTATTATACAAATGTATATGTATACAGAAAAAAACCCAGTGATATGGCCATCAAAAGTGGATTTTCAGTGTAAAATCTGAAGCTTTGATTCTTAAAAACCTTAGAACTCAGTTCAGAGTTGTTTCTACTGAAATTCCTTCAAAAGCAAGAATGAGGTATTACTGGAGAATAAAGGCATGTATTGAACTTAACCAAAGGTTGAAGCTATTTAAAGAATTTGCAAAGTCAGTCTTGGGCAGTTCCCCTCCTTCTCCAGCAGATATGTCTTTCCTACACCCAGCAGGAAGCAAAACATTGATAGTGTAGCCAGACCACCAGACATACATGATTCTTTTGAGCAAAAAGCATCATCACAGTGAAATTGTATTACCTTTCACCATGTGGATGTAGAGCTACCTCTCATATCCATATGCCAGAAGGCTTATGGTAAAATTTGGAACATGAGTTGCGAAACACATTTTCTAACATCTCTGAGAATTACTAACTTATTTCCAAACTGGTGGTGTGGTGTCTGGTTGAGTGAATCATCAAGAAGAGTAGAGGGTTTTAAAGCAGTTGAACTTTGTGAGTACTGGCATCTCAAGAATTACCAAGCATTGAGAAGGACTCAGGGAGCACTGAGAAATTCAAGGGCTCTTACTTTCCAATTGCAATGCCTTTTTGGTCAGTGTCTGTATCTTGGGACAAATTGAGGTTCTTCAACCCTTATGTTCATTGTTATTTTGAAAGAGAATATTGTTGAGAAATACTGAATGGTGATTTGAGTGAAAACCCTGGCAGAGCAGATTTATTCCATGTGTATGGGTAATAATTACACAGAGAACATGGAACCATTTTTTGTGAAAGACCAGCTGGCTGTGGAAATGAACCACAGAGCTGTTTGCTACATTCTAGGAGCTTGCATAGCACACAAACTGTTTTTTGCTACTAATTCAGATTGTGTTGCAGAATTTTACCCACTGTTTTTAAACTTATATCAGGGTATGATTCATTATTGGTTATTTGCTTATTAAAATAGTATTTTCTTATAGATATCAGACTTTTAAGATAGCCCCATGGAAGTTACCGATCTTCTAAAGTTGCACTTAGTATAAGAAATACAGAAGCAGACATTCTTGTGTCAGACTTACGCTGTTGAGAAGACTGAATTATGTCATATAATCTGAATATTGTTACCCAAATCCAGAATCATTCAGTGTCTTGTTCCTTACTTGTATCACAATAGCAGAACATATGAACCTCATATGTATTTAAGTTTGAGTGTCTTGGTTGTGTGCCTTGTAAAGAAGCCTCTTCTTCCTAACATTTATATGTTCATTACAAAATGTATAATCAGTCCTTCCAGTTTTCTTCACTAAAACAGAGAAGTGAAATATTGACTCTTTGAAGGCAGCTTCAATTTTGCTTTCTGTGTTTTTCTGAAAATCTCTGATTTGGTTTTAAGAATAACCTGTTTCTCTGTGGAAATGATAAAAATATGTAAAATGAGTTAGCTATTAGCCAAAATGAATTACTATCATTCTAAAGTACTTAGTAAGGCCTCTGTGGAGTCCTCTATAGGAATTTAAAATATTATATGTTTTTCTTTCTTCATCATATGTGGGTTTCAAGTTCACAAGCTGGAATCTGTGCCTACATGTAGCCAAACATTTCTATATTTTTAAAAAATATTTCCCACAAGGTTTGATGCTCATTCAAGTGAACATGAAGTTAAGAAATAATTCTAGAAATGGTAGAATAGGATTTAAGTAACTTCTTTTTTATTTCTGTGACTCAATCTTAACAAGAACAAACTTAATTAACAAAGTTGTTCATTAATAATCCCTAAAATAAAATGTGACTGCTTGGCACTTAGTAGTTTTGTTGGAATACAAAAAGAAATATAAACCATCTTTTGCTCTTAATATTCTAGTATGAGATAGATTTTTCTTTTAAGTGAAGAAAAAAAACATAATAAAATATGGCATTAGTTAATCTGAAAAGCTTGAAATGACTGTTAATATCTGTGGAGTGATTATTGCATTCACTGCTCAGAAAGAAACTGAGGCTTGTTTTTCAGTTTTTAAGTACCACATATGTCTTCATCACATTTAAATTTTGGAATTTGCATGCAGATGTGATCATTATGCTGTTTTGAGTCTGAGTGCAAGTATCTCACATGCATAGTCATATTGCAGATGTTACATCTCTATAATTTTTTCTTTCAGAATTGCATGCTAAAATTCTTCTGGGAGTTTTACCCATAGTCTTTTACCCTGTATATTCCAGTAGGCTGACACACTCCCACCAAATTTTGAGTGAACTTTGCTGTCCCTTTCCATATGAAAAGCATCTTACAAAAGGCAGAAAGCAGTGAGTCATCACAATTGTTTTCTGTACCTACATCTTGCAAAGCATTACACACTCAAACATCTCTTAAACAACTTCAGAGGTGGGAGTTTTATCATATATGATAGGCTCAAAATTGGAAAAGTAAATTGTCACACTCAGGAATAGTATTATTACCACCAAGTCTTATTTACTGTAGTACTTATTTACTTCTAGTACTCAGTGCTGCAAGTAGAGTGTTTATCTGACATGACCAAGCAGTACTAGAGCTGGAACGGCTGTCATATTGGAGATAAAGCAATCCACCCACACCATAGCTTCATAACCTGAAACAAAATCTTCCTAAATTTTAATTTCCTCTGGTGTTAGCCACAGGCAGTACACGAACTGACTTCAGTCCCTTCTCTGGACCTATCTGGCATAAAGTGTGTGTCAGCGCTGTGTAGCTGAATGGGAGATGTACTGCACCAGCTCTGCCTTACAGACACAATGGCTCTAGGCAGTTAACCACAGCTGAGAGCACCAGAAATTTTAAAGTAATTTAACAATGGGAGGGGAGCAAGGAGTTAATTTTGCAGCTAGAATGAAAGGAGTACTTTAAATTCTTATCTTTGCTTTTGGGAGATTGACAAATAGTTACAACTCTCTAGGGATATGGTTTTGAACAGAAGACTAAACACTGGCTTGAAAGACTCCTCTGCTGAAAGAAAATTGGGAGAGAAAGGAAAAAAGAAAAAAGGTTTTTAAAGGTACTTGTCTCTAGAGTAAAAATACCTAAAAGATCAGAGCTTCAAACTCAATAAGTATCTTCTGAGTATTCATCTCCATAGTTTTAAGGAAATAAACATAGCTCATTACAATACTGGTGGAGAAATATATAGAAAGGCAAATATACAGAAAGGCAGAACCTTACTACTATAACAACATAAATTTATGTGCAGACGGAGGAACAGAAATCAATTAGAATACTAAGGATACAGTAAAATAAAATCAATATAAAATCAATGTCTCTGTTCAACACTGCTAATAATACTGACAATGGTGCTATTCAATTTCTAGATCATTCTGTGGGATACTGTCCTGGTTTTGCCTGCAATACATGTGATAAATATGAATTCTAGGTTTTATAACATCTATTTTTCTTGCTTTTTCTCTTGATAATTAGTATTATATATACATGAAGTGAATAGAAAACACACCTGCTATATTGTAATAATTATTAAACGTCTCATACTGTCTGAGACTGTAGTTGTTCCCTTACTTCTCTGCAACCTCCAGCTGTGGGCTTTCAGTCTTACAACCTCTAACTAGTAGGCCAATCTACATATAGCTTCTAGAGCAAGCAGTAGTGAGTTGTGGTAATTGGTAATTTTATTATTTAGCTAATAGTCAGTACTTTGCTGTAGTGCTGGAAGCTCAGTGCTGTTTGCCTCGGCATCCTGCTGTGATCTACAAAATAGTTATTAGCCATGAATGTTGATAAAATACCATGGAACTTTTAATCAATTATTGCATATGTGTATGTTAGTTCACCTGCATTGCCAAAGTAGAAACTTGGAAATTTCTTTTTGCTTTTATTTTGGTTTTCTAGTAACTAATTTTCAGTGTTGTTTGCATAAAAAAGACTGCCTATTCAGGCCCTAACAAGTTTGATGTCTTTGATAAGGAAAATTCTAAGTGGCTTCCTTGTTCTTCCCATGATATAAGAAAATAACAATATATTTCTCTGCAATGCTGCATTTGCTAAGCATAAGATTTATTCCTACTGTCATGATAAAATGAAGTATTCTTGATGACATATGTCTAAATTTTCATTTTATTCAGCACAAAGTCTAAACAGCGCTTTAAGAATCTCAGACAGACAAGTGATATGCATGCAAGTTAACTTGTTACAGAGAATGTAATATTTGTCACGTGTATGGGAAAATTTCTAAGTGAACTGGTTTGCTTTGTAGTAGGAAGAAAAAATGAGAAATTTTGAAATGAAATGGCAATGAACTTAGAAAACATGACAGTTGTTTGGCAACGTGCTTAAGTGTGTAAATACTTCCATTACAGTCAGTTTCCTCAATGAGACTGCTCAGTATCTTTAAGTTAGACAAATTATGTAATCAAAAACTTTAAAAGCCATTGGAAGAAAGAAATAATATATTTCTAAATACTGTAGAAAATAAGAAATTAATTATGAATTTTTTAAAAATCTGCTCATTTTATGGAGCTATAAAGATCAAACTGTACTCATTTCTCACTATAAGGGATAAGTCTGCTTTCTGAAACACTTTGCAAAATCATGTTACAGAAGTAATATCTATTTAATTTTTTTTGTACCTTAATTGGAAAGAACTTTTACCCTATAGTGAAAAAGATAGGAAAGAATAAGATCTCAGAAACCTTTTCTAGCTCATCTGATGTACTCAGAAAAAATCACATAATTTACGCTTTTAATTACACTTTTAAATTTTTAATCATGTAAATTACACCAGTGTTACACTGGCCTTATATGTGTTGTGCATCAGTTAGTTTAGCCTTACTACATATTTTCCTGATATATAATGGATAAACACTTTTACCTGACTCAGAATCATTAGAAAAATAGCTCCTAAAATTGCAGGTGATATATCCTGACTTTTATACCCTTGATAGTTTCTGATGTCCTGTATTAACTTTGAATCAGGAAGCAATAACTTACAGCTCACAGTTGGTTACATTTTTGATAGAATACATTTTCGTGTAGAATAAGATATTTTCTAAGGAATTTTTATCTCCTTTTCTGGAATAAAATGCTTTGTCCAAATTCAACCACAATGTAAGTGTGCTATGTGTGGTAGTCATTAATTTTTTTAAGGAGCATTTTCGGATTTTTATTTGTGGGGAAGATATTTCTCTTTTAAAGCGTCTTTGAAACTGGTAGAAACGTTTAAGTATGTTTGTTGTCAGTTTTTGAAGGCCTCAGCAGGACATTATCATGTAAAAACATTGTTTTGTTTCTCTTTTGAGTAATTAAGTTAGTAATAGAAGCTCACATAGTCTTACTTCCTGTCTGAGCTGCAAAGCGTGATCAGCAACACGCATGGAGATTTGTGAGGTACTTGCTGATAATTTCCAAGATCTTTCAGACTTCTTAGTGCCGAGTGTGTTTTCAGTGTGTTCAGGCAAGACCTTTGTTGTGTATCTGCAGTTGTTATCTCCATGATGTTGACTTTTGTGGAAAGCTGGCTGCTAAATGCCAGAGAGTTAGAGAATTAGAAAATGTTGACCTAACTGATAATAGAGAAGCATAAACATTTTAGGACCAAAATACAAGAGATTGTTTTTTCTCAAAGTTCTTGCTGGTGGTCTTTGAAGTTTTTACTTGTTTTTTTGAGGACAGTAAGATGTTAGGGTGGGGCTTTGGAGATAAAAGTGTTTATAGATGTACAGCTGCAATAGGTCATGAAGGCTTAAATGTGTCATATTAAATGTTAAAAATCAGAAAGGATGAATATCGGGATGCATCAGAATAAATAGTTTGGACAAAACTTTTCCAGAAACACAATATTTAAAGAAAGAACAGGTACACAAAAAGCTACTTATATATTAGCAAAATACTCTCCTCATTTGCCAAGGAGCTGGAAGTTACAGAAAAGGCAAATACAACTAACTCTTCTTTCTAGAACCCCGCTTACTTTTCATTTAATGGAACAGCTTGTATTGTATCATTTAAAGTGATACATACTCAAGTATTCAAAGTATAATGCAATCATGAAATAGAAGCAGAAAGTTATTTAGCACACACAGATTGATTTTTTAAGTCTTCAAGTACAAAAAAATCTTGGAATACTGAAATACTTTTGTGTGGTCTGAGATTTATTGCTATGTATTTGTTTAGTGGTATAAATTATTTCTCAATTACTGTAACATCTGACCTGTTCCCAATTGCTTCTAAAGAGTACATATAAAAATCTTCATGTCTGCCTCTCCAGCCTGCAGGAAAAATAGTTCAATCTCTTTTCTCTAAAAGGCATGAGTTTTATATTGTTAAACAATGGATGACAGATGTTACTATTAATAAATCAAAAGAGAAACAGTTCTATTATTTAAAGTATATATAACCCTGGTCCTCTCAGTCAATTGCCTGCATTACTTCTGTAGCGTTGGGCCTTCCACTGCGTTTTAATTCACCACTGGACACATTCACATCTTCTGTTATCAAGCATTCTGTTTTCTTCACTGGTACCTTCTTCATGCAACTTATCAGATGTTAAGTCTGTTGATAAAGCTGGTATGGAGGTTTTCTGTGGTTACACTACTTTTGATGTACTTGATATATACAATGCTATGCTGAGCTTACTCTGTCATACTGCCTGCTCAAAGGCAGGAACTGCCTCTCCACAGGTTTTTGACTTCATTAACTATTTGTCACAAAACAGTTTGTGATGAATTTGCAAGTTACCGACAAAACATGAAATATTCTTCTATTCTTTCTCTTTTTCTCGTCCTGATGTGATGACTCTCACCCTTCTGGCAATCACATTGGACTATTCAAACATTATCCCAGTCATCACTGCAGTCCATGACTTCCAGCTACACTGAACAACTGGTTTTTTATGTACATGCTAGTGAAGTATTCTACTAAAACTGAAGCATCTCTGGTTTTTTTGATAATTAATTATCCTTTTCATTTGCATAAATTTCTTCTATGAAATAACAAACCAAAGCAAAATCAATTGGCAACAACCAAGGCTCATTATTTAAAAAGATCAAGAATTACTGATGGTCTTTGCTTAGATGGATAGAAGTCGGTGAGAAAATTAAACAGAAACTATGAAAAAAAAAACTTGTCAATACTACATATAAAATCAGTTTAATATTTACTATGCAAATGATTAAAAATATTATGGACCACATTTTATTTGTAATTTAAATATATCCACTCAGATGCTAGACTAAAAAATTTCAATTTACACTGCCTATTGTCGACTCTGATTTGCTACCTTTTTTAGAGGTGTCTCTGAATTACTATTTAAATAGTTATTTAAAATAATGAAAAAGAAGTTAAAATAATTATTATATGCTTAGAGGTGTGAACCTTGATCTCAGCATATAAAAGAGTTTTTTAAAAATAACACTTTTTAACATGCTATATTCCTATGCCCAGGATCTTATTTCAAATTACTGACAATATGAATTGTTTTGGAATTAGTCAAATAAGTTGTAGCAATAGTTATAGCAAAGCTGAGTAAATCTGGTGTTGTTCTATGTTCAACATCTTATGAATGAATTCCCACATCACTCCTCATTTACAGGTCCATGAGAAATATTGGCTGTTGTTTCTAGACAAATGTGAAAGTGTCATGTTTAAAGTAATCTCTCTCCCCCAGTATTCCAGAGAGCCTGTTTGAGTATGCTCCATACAGCTCACAGTGATTCACAACACCTCTTTAAAGGCCATATGAATATTATTGTGAAAAATGTCTTGGAGAAGCATAGGACAGGAACAAGCTCCCAACAGATGAGAGTGAGTGCTGCCTTGCATCACCTCTGCAAGCTGAAGGCAGGCCTCTTCCATGCTTCAGAGCATGCTGGGGTGTTGAGCATTTTTTTCACACAATAACTCAGAGTACAGACATTATCTATCATTTCTAATAGCAGCACTCACTATTATATTGTGAAGCATGTTCAATCACAAACTATTCCCACTTATTTCATCTTAGGGCAATAGCAGAATTTCAGGTAGGACTCAAAGTCACAGGTCACAGTTTTAAACATTGGGTTTGGGTGGCACAATGAACTTTGACATCTTGAATCTTCTAGTCTTTATGGGATGAAAACCTTGAAATGCTGACTGCCTTAGCCATGTGTATACTATAAAGTGTTAATGTGAAGTTCTTTGTGACTCCATGCTCATTAGAGGTTTTTTGTCAGCAGTGGTTATTCAGCTTGCCAGAGGACTGTTGAAAAGCTGAATTTTAAGCAGTGTGTGTCCTCTGCTAGAGAGAAAGCCCTTCTGTCTCTTTCTAGACCAGAAGTCAATGGTGTTTTCCCCCTGTAGTATTCTTGTCTTTGGAGTGTTGTTCTTTGGACAAAGAAGTTATTTTAAGTGGTGAAACTCACCCCAGACAAAAAAAGCAATTCATACCTATTCCCTTCTCTGCTTTTTCCTGCACTTGTTCTTCTCTGCTAACAGATCAGATCCCTGTAAGAAGATAGGCATCTTCTCAGTATCTGCAAAAAGGAATGTTGCCAAAAGTGGTGACACACACAAGTAGTGAGAGGGATTCCTCCCTCATATTCAAGCAAATGAAGAGTGAAGTCTAGAGCACACCCACTACCTGCACAGCCAAGCAATCAGAGAACTTCACCATCTACTCATAAAGGAACTGCTTCCTTCCTTTTGTTAAAGGTTCATACAGTTTCAAAGATGCTGTGTGTTTTAACTTCTACCAGTACTTTGTATTCTGTCTTTTGCTTATATATATTAGGAGTACATGATACAAGGCATTGTTTTGTGTCTTACGTCTTCCAGAGATTTCTTAATTGATAGATACGTGTGGTGGAAAGACTTAAAATAAAACAAGCAAATAAAAAAAAAAAAAATTTAAAAAAGGGAAGCTACTGTGTCTATTGCTTTTTTACGGTCACCTATCTGTAATCATGTAAGCATTATGAATGTTATAAGCATGATCTGATCTTCAGACCAATTAAGATGAATGCAGCATTGGATGTAGAAGAACATTCATATTTTGTATAAATAACATTAGTACAACACTGAATAGTCCTGAATTTCAAGGGATACCTTCTTTGACTGCATTTTTCCAAAGTTTGTTTTCTGTTCTGACGATATATCTCTTCTTTCCCCCTCTCTTCAGCAGTAATAGGACTTCTGTTGTTTGGGTTTGTTTTTTTTTTCAAATACTTATATTTGCTGTCTATTGAAATGATGCAGTAACATTCAAATTGTTACATTTGTACAGGTGCATTGTTGTGCTGGGCACCAGAAAATCAGTTGAAATGCATAGACACTACCTAATGGTTTAATTCACTGCACCAAAAGGGCTTTAACATCCTGGATGAAATATCCTTTGTTAAAACTTAAGGAATACAATTTCATAACCCTTATTCCTCATTTTTTTCTTTTAGGGAGCTAAACAGTAGGAACATCAAACCACCATGTCTCTGCTCCTTTGGAGCATCTATCTAACCACTTACCAAAGTGAAAATATCCCCTTTCTCTTTCTAAATGTACAAGTTTAATGCTGAACTAGAAATGCAGAAAATAGTGTTGTTCTCCTTTGAAAACAGTACTTCAACAAAGTTAATGGTTTTGACGAGTTGCTTTGTCAGGTTCTTAAATTCTGCAGCTGTGGCATTAATGCAGTTAGTATAGTTTATTGTTGACATTTTGGGCTACAGAGTGTGTAGGCTGCATTAAAAAACATTGGGGAAGATTATGGCATTGAGGAAACAATTCCTTGAAAGCAGTGTATCAGTAACAGAAATGGCCATGACAAGGAAAGAGGGAGAGGCAGACTGTATGGTCTGAGAACTCATTTGACAGACTGCTCTTATTTGTTTCTTTCTCTCTTGCTCTTTTGAATGGAAGAAAACAAGATACTTCTACCTCATTCTCAAATTGAGATGTTGGAACTTGATTGCAATGATTTATTGCTTTACACTTACTAGTATTTATTGCTTTATACTGAATGAGTATGAGGTGACTAGCTACAGAAAGTGTTATATGTATTTGCTAGTACAAATACTTTAACACTGAGTACTAATGGGTAGAAAGGAAAGGAAGAAAATAAAAATAATGTTTTTATGTGTTCTGGACCAGTCAGTATATTCAGGCTACTAACATGAAAATTGTGCTGTGGTGTACATATGAACCTGCTGCTCATCTTACTATTTACCTCACCATAAAGCTGTATGTGATGTGAAAAAGTGTAAAACAAGGACTGCCTGCATTGCACTGCCTTGCCCTTTATGTTTTAAATAAAAGTGAGGAGAATGTAAAAGCACAAATAGTAGTATGTTAAAAATATTGACTGGATAGATCAAGCATGCTTTTTTGTTTTCCTAATCTTGATTCTTGGCAGGCCCCAATTTAACCCTGATTTAGTGTAATATAAATCCTAACCCTGTCTGAAAACTAAGCCTTAAATCAGAAATGGTAATCATGGAAATTCGTATTGCCGCCCTTTGCAGTCCTCTTGTCTTTTATTCACCAGTGCAAAATTTATAGTATTTTCCTTGTGAATATTTTCATATGAAAATATGTGGGATGCTGTATCCTCTTTGCTTCAGAGGTTTAGCATTTCTTTTCCAAAATATATGATACCTTGCTCTTAAACCACCACATTCTCTGCCTTTGTTTCATTACCTCGGACTCTGAGTCCTCGTGTTAGATAAGGGACATCTGGTAGAGATGCTTGGATTCCCTACTTTTTTCTTTTTCTTCTTTTTTTTTTTTTTTTTTGAGACACAGCTTTTTGTAGTTTCTATTACATTCCGAATGAACAGAACAGACAGAAATCCAAAATTCTAATCATAACCTAATTTGGGCATATTGATGTTCAGATGATATGCTCTGCTCTAAGCTATGACACACCTGTGTACAAATCTGAGAATAAACCCTTATTTTTAGGCTTGTGTTTTCATATGAGTGATGAATCTGCAAATGTTAATTCTTGTTGTTCAGATGTCATGTCATTGTTAAAGCAGAGTGAGAGGTATTTCACTGTTCATGTGAGTGAGATAGGTCACTTTGGGAAAGGCTTGCAGTCTAATTTTGCAGATTTTGAGAGCTGCTGAAAGGTGCAAATTCCTTTTTCTTTATTAGAAGATATCTAATTTCAAAGGCTCAGTGCACTCATTTGTTAAAACAGAGAACTTATTTAAAGCTAAATGCTAATAACAATGAATGTTAACTGACTTAATGCAATGTGAAATTGCTGCTTCAACATTCATACAAATGATAATTCAGTCTAAGTGGCTCTGTGTTCTGTTATATAGACATTACTTTGCAATTTGCAGGGTAATTGCATACGGAGCTACTAAACAAATTTGTTTTCTTTTGTATCAAAATGTGCTTTGCACATCTCTTCAGTATATGAAGATACTTTGAAATGCATGGCTTTTGATGGGATGGTATGGACAACTGTTCTTATGTTGAATTTTTACTGATCATCTTATCAATGTCTAATTCACTTTCCTCGTGTGCTAAAATAGTGTGAAATTAAAGAGAACTCCCAACCGATACCAAGATTTATTATTCTAGTGTAGCCATTACCCTGCTTTACTGATGTGCAGCATCACTAAGTATCCATCTGTTTATAGCATCTTCGAACAAAGGATCCCACAAAATAATTTATTGTGTGTTCATAATTACTTCTATTTGCCAAAATTTGCCTTGTAATGTGTTTCAGTATGAATAATGTTTATTAACTGGCATTTCTCTGATGCTTTATATCTTTTAAATCCAATTTAATTTTTATGTATAATTAGAATTGGCTCTGGTTTTATTTTTTAATTCCTTTATATGCATGGTTCTTCAATAATAGTACAGAATACCAACTTCACTGCAAAATGGTGATCTTAGTTCCTCCCCTAGTCTCTTTGATTTTACTGTTCTCAATCCTGCATTCAGTTCAGAAGGAAGAAGAATGATTTTGAATAATATGGTCATGATGTCAAAACAGTGCAAATTATATGCTGCTGCCATCTGGAATAGTGAAAATAAAAGCTTTATTTACACTGTTCTTTGAAATAATAAATTTTATTGTGGCAGTTTATCTTCAGTATCTATAATGTATTCTGGGAATGCTCCATGTGTGCCTTTTTATTCTGTGAGCTGCAGAATGACTAAAATTTGCCTGTGGCAAACCTATCAGTGAATCTTGAAATAGATTCACTTTCTTTTCTTTCTGAATAGAGAACCACCTTCCATTTGCACAATAAGAATAATTGGTTTACATAAGCAGAATTTTCAAGTGACATAGTCAAGTACTATGAGTATGTATTTTAGGTAGATTACAGAGATTGAACTACAGGTTAATATTTTGTTCTGCGTATGAGTATGAATGCCAGATTCATATTATGGAACGTGGATGTTTCAATGGTAAAAATAGTTAAGGTGAAATTAAATACTTAACAAACATGTTAGGCAGTTTTCTTGACAACTGTCTGACCTTGAGTCCTGCTGCTATTACCTTGCTTTTATAATCCATAATCCAAAACCAAAATCATAAAAAATTTGCTTTGGATGCTTCACATTCATATCCATATCATAGTAATATCATCATGTTGTACTGTAACTCAGAAAACTATTCACACTATTCAGTCTTTCTTGTTAAATCATTATTGTGATTGCCAGAGTAATTCAGTAAGGTAGCTGTGCAAAATTTAAGAGTTCAAGACTCAGTCTGTTTATAAAAGCTAACACTCCTCTTGCTGCCCGCAAGGCCTATGCATGGTCTGAAAGTAACCTTTTGCAGAAAAAGTAGTCAAAATGTTAAAAAGCTATGGCATGAATCCTTGCTAAATATGACTGTCTTCCTCTTTCTTTAGCTGTGTTGTATATTAGACATGCAGGTTTTACCACTAAGGGTCAAAGCCATTGTACGGAAATTCTCTTCTTTCTCTGGGTCCAGCTTTTGTATATATGTAGTCTTGACAGTACACCTTCATAGCCTGGGAAGTTCCATTCCTGAAATTTTCATTAAATAATTACATCATTAAAAAAATTTTAAAAAGAGATTGTACCTTTTTTTGTTAAGATGAGAAGAACTAGAGTTAAGTGATGAGCAGAACAGAGTTTGTAATATATAGTCGTGGCACAGCTATGATTTTTTCTATCAATACCACTTAAAGTTAAGTATGCTTTCTTTTTTTGGTAGAGCATAATTTTAACTTGTGGCTCAAGATACCGCAATATAAAAATTACTGTTCACACAAAAACACTGAGTTTGAGCCTCTAAATGCTGTTGCATTTACGAGGGCAAGCTCACCTCTAGGACAAATGCAGCAACAAGTAAAATTATATATATTACATTTGTTTTAAGTCTACTTATATTGAAATCTGAATGTAAAGGCTAATGTGGTTTTTCCAATCAAGTTCTTGGAAGGGAAGCAATTGCTAAACTGGCAGTAAGGACATTGTTTACAGAACACAGAATCATAAAATCATAAAATGTTGGAAGATATCTTAAAGATCATCTATTTCCAAACCTTCTAGAATACACACAGATACCTTCCACTAGATGAGATTGATCAGAGCCCTATCCAACCTGACTTTGAACAATTCCTTGCCAGGTTCAATTCCAGCTTCACCTAGCCCTTCCTGACCTCATCCCTATACAACCATACTTCATCTCTCTACTCTTCTTAGGTCACCACCAATCCTAGCTTCAATGGCCTGTCTATTTCCTTCTTTCCCTTCAGTCTGACCAGCAGTTCCCTACTCAGCCATGCTGTTCCCTTGCCTTCCTTGCCCAATTTCATGCTCCTGGGGATTGCCAGCTCTTGCCCTCGGTGGAAGAATTCCTTAAAGATCTGCCACCTCTGTTCCACTCCCTTTTCCCTGAGGGAAGTCTTCCAGTGGATCTCACTGGCTATCTCCTTGAAGAGCTGGAAGTCTGCTTTCCCAAAGTTCAGGGGCCTAACTTAGTTCATTGCCTGCCCATACCCCTCAGGACTGCGAACTCCCCCAGCAATGTGTGATCACTGCAGCCCAGACTTCCTCCAACCCTGACGTTCAAGATCAGCCCACTTGCACTGATGCCCATCAGATCCAGGATTGTATCCCCTCTGGTAGGGCTGCTGTCTGTTCCTTTGCTCCAGAAGGTATCCCTCATGCTTTCCAAGAGTCTCCTGGCTTGCCTGCAGCTTACTATGCTGCTTTCCCAGCAGATTTTGGGATGGTTGAAGTGGAGTCCCAGCAGGACAAGAGCCTGTGAGCATGATGCCTCCTGTAGCTGGAGCAAGAAGGCTTCATCAATAGGGTGCCTTTGATTAGGGGTCTGTACTTAAAACCATCCACAAGGTTCCCTTTGTTGCTTTGGTCGCTGATCCTCACCCACAGGCTTTTGACATGCTTGTGGCTGGTCTTGAGAGACAGCTCTTCACACTCAGTCCACCTCCTGATGTAGAGGGCAGCCCCTCTGCCTCTCTCTTTCCTCACCTGTCTCTTCTGGAGAGCCTGTAGCCATCAATAGTTATCAATAGTCACACTCCAGTCACATCCCACCAAGTTTCAGTAATGGCAAGGAGGTGACAACTTTCTGGCAGCTCAGTGGCTTCCAGCTTCTGTTTGTTGTCCATTCTGTGTGCCCTGGGTGAGCAATGTTAAACTGATTGAATATACAGAGAGTTGATAAATACTAAGATCCATGATACAAAGCAAGGCAAGGTAATTTTGTTAACATTATCTCTTAAGGGCTCATCTGGTAACCTCTCTCTGTAATTGCTTTCTATATTGTTCACATCATACACTGACAACTTCTGTGGAGTCATGCAGCAATTGGAAATTATACTAGTGCAGTACTAAATGCATTCTTTTAATGCCAATAATGAAATTCAGCACCTTTAAGACAGATAACAAATTCAAAGAATGTGGCCTGTTTCTAAATCACTTGTATCTGTCATCCTAAACAAAATATGTATTACATGTATAAGTCACTAAGCCACAACGACAAAAAAGTCTGACCTTTAATGGCCTCCAAAAATGACAGTACCAAATGGCTTTGAGAAGGTCAAGTCTGATTTAAATTGTTGATGAATTGGAAACTAATTGACTGGAAATGAATATTATGTAGGAAGAGCAGTATATACTGTAGTTTAGAACCTAGTGAGCATATTAATAATCAGTAAAAAATATTTTTCTGGCCATCTCACATAAAATTGTAGAGATACCAATATATAAAAAAATTTTAATAGCTACTTTCCTCTTACTGTGGCTGAGATGCAGTTGTTCAATAATGTGATGCTCAGCTTTCTTTCATAGAGTGTTTGATGATCTGTCATACTTGGTATCACTAAAGTGTAAAGACAGTTGTACAAATCATGAAATAAACTTAGAGGAAAAAAGTAATTAACATCTTAAAAATGAAATCCACCATGATAATCCCTCCAATTAGAAATTGCATTATTTCCCTGGTCTATTTGATGTTGTATATCTGGGTTTATTGCCAGATACCTGAAAGCTGGGTTGGATATAAGCCACAACTGTCAAAAATTTAACAGTTCTGGGTATTTGAATGTTAGATTGTGGTGTTTCTTATGAAAATTTCATGAAGAGCATTCATTCAAAGAGATTACATGCATAAGGCAGATGGATGGAATTTAATTGCCCTTATTAAAAATAAGAAAGGGAGGCTCTTTACTACTTCATCCTATTAACAGCCAAGATAGATTATCTTTGTTGTACACTTAGGTATTTGCAAAAGCATCTCTAGTTTTCTGTATAAGCCAAATAGGAAAGGTAAGGTCATAAAAATCCTGTTCCGTGTTACAAGTCAAATCTTGTCAGCTAATACCAAAGCAAAGACTTTTATAAGTAGACATCAAATAGACCTTTTTTTTTGGGAAGAGCCTGTGGCTGGTGAATGATTTGACATTTATCAGCTGATTGGTAGAAATCCTAGTTCTGAAGAGTCATGGAAGCTTTCTGGACAGTTGTGTTCACTGTACCAAGGCCCTGGAATTGTTGGTGAATTTGGTGCAGATTATTTCTCCTCTGTTCTTCCCAGTTGCAGGTATTAGCATTGAAAGAAATACGTGGACCCGCATGGTTCCATGACTAGTGTCATCACCAAAATGTTGGTTTCCTTGATAATGGGATGGCCTATATATGTGGCATCATCTTGCTGGATGAAGGCGGGATTCAGCTCTCTCCAAGGGGGAAGAGATTCTTTGGTGACGGGCTGGCAGGGCTTATTGATAGGGGTTTAAATTAGATTTGACAAGGGAGGGAGGTATCATCAGGTTTAATAGAGATAAGGTATGGGACATGCCATCACACACATACTAGTTAGATGGCTGAGCCAGAAGGAGAAGGTATGCAGGTCAGCACCAGAGCACCAAGTCATTCCAGCCACACGAGACAGAAAGTCATCTTTACTGGGGAGCAACTTAAAACCCCTTTGTGCTAACACATGCAGAATGGGTGGTACTAGATATGTGTGGATGCCTGCATGCACACCTCTCTATGACTTTAATTGGCATCATGGAAACACAACAACCTCTCTTATGACTAGAGTCATAAGATGATTTTGGGATGAAAGAATGCAGCCACTACACATCATATTTGAAAACTCATGGCAGTCCAGTGAAGTTCCCACCAACAGGAAAGGGGAAAACATGACCCCACTTTTAAAAAGGGAGATAAGGAAGACCAAAGAACTACAGGCCAGACAGTCTCACATCAGTGCCTGTAGAGGTCATGGAACAGATCCTCCTGGAAAATATGCTAAGAGACACTAAAAATAATTAGGTGATTGGCAACAGCCAACATGGCTTCACTAAAGGCAAATCATGCCTGAAAAATTTGGTGGACTTCTAGGATTGCATTACAGCAGTGTTGAACAAGGAAGGGCAGCATAAATCATCTATATGGATTTGTGCAGAGCATTTGACACTCTCCCAAATATCATCCTTCTCTCTAAACTGAAGAGGCATGAATTTTAGCAGGTGGAACTCTTGGTGGATAAAATATTGGCTGGATGATGGCACTCCTAGAGTTGCAGTCAACAGCTCAATATCTAGTTAGAAACTAGAGTCAGCTGAGGATCCTCAGGGATTCATATTGGGACCAGTGCTACTTGGCACCTTTGTTAGCAAGGTGCTACTTGGCACCTTTGGGCAGTGGGATTGAGTGCTCCTTTAGCAAATTTGCCAATGACACCAAGCTGTGTGATGGAGTCAATATACTGAAGGACATGGATTGACTTTAACAGGCTTGAGAGGTGGTAGCTGAGGAAGTGCAACAAGGCCAAGTGAAAGGTTCTGTACCTGTGTTGGGGGTCATTCCAAATAACAACACAGACTTAGTAGAAAATGGATTGAGGCTTACTCTGGGAAGGAAGACAGGATGTTTGTGGATGTAAAGTTTGGTATGACCCTGCGATCTACACTCACAGCTCAGAAAGCGCACCTTATCCTGGGCTGCATCAAAAGAGACGTCCAGGAGGTCAAGGGATATGCTTATACCCTTCTATTCTTTTGTTGTGGGACTCCCCGCTGGAGTATTGTGTCCAGCTCTGGAACCTCCAACACAAGAAAGACTTTGATTAGTTAGAATGGGTCCAGTAGATAGCCAAAAGTTTATGAGAGGTCTGAAATACCTCTTCTACAAAGAAAAGCTGAGAGAACTGGGACTGTTCAGCCAAGAAGGGAAAAAGCTCTGGAGACCTTGTTATGCTTCCCAGTAACTAAAGTGGGGGGGCTACAAGACGGCTGGAGAGGAGCTTTTCAAAAGGGATAGGAAATAGGGATTTGCCCTAAGTTAAAGGAAGGTAGATTTTGATTAGACCTTAAGAAGAAGAGCTTTCTCTGAGGGTGGTGAGGCACTGAAATGTGTTTCAGATGTGGATCCCCATCTCTGAAAATGTACAAGACCAGGCTGGATCTATCACTGAGTAATTTGGTCTAGTGGAAGAGATTTCTGTCCTTGGCAGAGGGCTTGAATGTAGATTTTGTTTAAGGTCCTAAACCATTCTGTTTTCTATGTGCAGTTGTGTTGCAAGCAGTTAAGTAGCTCATGAGCAACATCACACCCCAGGAACTAGAAAGATCTGTAGGCTGTGTTTGCTTGCTATACACTCTTTTAGAAAAGTCTGAAGACTTATCTGACACCTTTGAAGATATGACACTTCTTAACTAAAGAGAGTTAATGTTGAACAATTTCTCCTGTTTGTTTTATTCCCTAAATAATTGCTTGTCAGTAATGATTAGTCAAGACATTAAATAAGATGTGGCTTATAGTTAGTGTCGATCCTCTTTCTTTGATTATTTTTGATTTTCATTTTTAATGGAATTAATATTATTTTGCAATAAAAATATTTTTGCCATTGCAGTGGAAATGAGAAGCAAGATTGCATATTTCAAACAGGTTATTTTAGCTAGGCAAACTTGATTTCTGAGACATTTCCTGATCCTACTGTGCTTTCAGTGTTACTTGCTAGCAGTTGTCACATTATGAAGGCCAATTACTCTTGTACAATATTTTTTAATATTATATTAACCACACTAACATGAGGATTTTTTGCTGTATCTGAGTATTTTAGTAGACACTGTTTCTATTCAATATCATTGTATCATGCCGTTTTAACTTTGCTATCCTCACAGGTCCAATGTTTAGAAATTCTCAGTGTTTTGCAGTCATATAATGTATTCATTTTCACAGCACTCCCCTGTAGCAGTAAAGCACTATCAAGTCCATCTGTAAGACAGACAATCAAAGCACAGGGGCAATAGATGCTGAGCAACAGCAGATAAGGAACAATGATAGAAGCAAGAAACATAACTTAGGTCTTCTGAGTTAGTGACCAGATCTTACACTGCATGATGATTCTTCCTTATGTACTTCTCTGGTATAAAGAGGAGTTTTCCTTAATGTTGGTAGATTTGATAATGGTAACTTGATATTTCACATAAAATAGTAAGGGCTCCTGCAAGAAGGGCAACATCAGTGTGGTATGGTACCATAGTATGATTCCAATGATTGCATGCTAGGTAGTGTATCTCATCTGATTTTATAATTATAAAGTTTATAGCTATTTTTAATAAACTTTTTCTTTCGTATCAGCATTTTGTTCAGTTGTTTGTTGTTTAAAAATAATTGGGTGATCACTGAATGTTAAGCAGGATGATGATTGGGGTTTCATGCAGCACTGCACAACTGACACGAAATCCCTCAAGTCATAAATAAATAAATTTCTTTTTATTGAGTCTTTATAAATTTCTTTTTCAGAGGATCAAATTCCTCGAGGTTTTCCAACCATTGATATGGGCCCACAGCTGAAGGTGGTTGAACGAACTCGTACAGCTACCATGTTATGTGCAGCCAGTGGCAATCCTGATCCTGAAATAACTTGGTTCAAAGATTTCTTACCTGTTGACACAAGCAACAACAATGGCCGCATCAAGCAGCTACGCTCAGGTAGGGTCTTGTTACTGTTTCCACTGACGCCCAGAGTTGTTCTCTCTCACTTTTTCTTTCTTTTCTTTCTCTTCCTTTTTTAAAAAAATTTTATTTATAGGTAATAATTTCTCTTTCCCCTCTCCTTTTCTGTGTTACTAAGTGTGTTGTCCATGTCTGTGATGTTGTCATAGCTTTCTATAGAGTCTGTCTCTATGTGTTTTGCAGCTTCTGTTTATTCCACATTGCTCACTGCTGTGACTGTATTTTTTGATAATTTTTTTCTTTACTGCTTTTTGCAGTACTTGATGGATCCATTTTCTCCTCTTTCTTTCTTCTTTCCTTTTAATTTTTTTAACAAATTTATTTCAACATTGGACTTCATTCAGAAATTGCAAGGAGTACCAATGGTTATATTCATCAAAATCAAAACCTGCATTAGACACTTCAATTAAAATCTAAAATGTGTTTATTGCTGTCTTTTCCACATTTGACTTCACCAAAGATTAGCCAGTTTGGACACATCTTCTTCCTCTCACAAATACATAAAGCACAGTACTTCTTCCCATGCAGATTTATACCTGGAAAAAAAAAAAAGGAAATGAAATCTTTGGGAAATCTATGGAGCAAAGTTGGGGGTTTTTTGCTGGCTGAGCATTTTTCCAACACATTTAGCCACAGTAGTGTGCGTCCACGCTAAAGCTTTATGAATCCTATATTTTCTGGATCTACAGAAGTCTGCTTTTGGTGTAGATTCCAGCTTTTGCTGCTCTCTCTCTCTCTTTGCCCCTTGCACCTCCCTAGCAGTTCTCTCACTCTCCTCCTGCCTTAGTTTATTCTTTTGCTCTCTTTAGATTAAAAACAAAACAAAACAAGAAACAGACAAACAAATCTCTAAATTTATCGAGTTTAACGCTTATCCCAAAATAAGATCAGATCACTGATCACTGGGATATAATGAGCATTTTTCTTCGACAATTGTAGTAGATATCGTTGTAGAATCTAAGTTGTTTAATCACGTGTCTTCCCAGAATTCTCAGCTTTTGACCTGTCCTGTGATGTTAAATCGTCTTGTTAACCTACTTTTTGCTTGTTGTCAGCAGAACTGTGTAAATTAACCTTCTGTTAATGTAAATTAAGATTTTTTCACATGTGACATAGATGATTTAGTATATAAAGCTTTAACTGAAAACTTTGTACCAAATTATAAGGAATATAATAATATTTTTATGCTGTCTTTCTTCTCTCCGTATTTAAATCTCCAGAATCTATTGGTAAGTGCTTAGTTCTGAAGCGCACTTCACCCCCACTAATTTCCATATTCAGAATATTATGATTATGATTATGATAATTATTATATGATTAGTATTATTATTCTTAAAATGCATGGCATGCATTTTACTAACAGTCAGTGTAGTCACCAGACCCCTATAGTGGCGCACACGCACACCTCCACAGAAATGTTGTCTTATCAGTCATAGCAACACCTAAAAGAAACAGTACACATGTATCACATAGTTCTAGAACAGTAAATGCCATAATCCAGCCTAAACTACAGTGTTTGCTTTGAGATAGAGTTCAGTATATCCTCTTTTTATATATATATAGATCTATATATATATATATATATTTAAATAGAATTTTCAATATTTTCCTAAAATATGTCATAAGTACAGTTTTGTAAAGTTTCCTTTAAGTATTTGAGGCATATTTGATACATTTCTAACCCTATATAACCGAACGTCTAAGAACTCAGATGCTACTCTGAGAATGGCAGTGCAGCCAATTATAGCCTTTTTGCCCTTTGTGGTACAATGCAACTTGCTTTTATAACCTGATAATACTATCTAATATATTCCTGTTTTAACAGTATAGTAATTCAAGTTTCTCTTAAGACCTTATTTAATTCTGTAAATCTAATTTGATTCTTCTTCCAAAGCCCTAGCCTCCTTCTTCTCGTACTAATGCTTCTTCTTTCTAATCTTATTTGCATTCATATTATCCACCCAGGTGGTACACCAATAAGAGGTAAGAGTGCTGAACTAACGTTCACAGAATGATCTTACTCATTCTTTCTGTCCTTTCATCCCTCTCATCTTTGTCCTGTTTTTGGTTTTGTTTTGTTTTGTTTTCCATAAGGATAAAACAAAACAAAATAAAACCCATGGAAATGTCCATCATCTGATTTTCTTTTTCCTTTGTCCTGTTTGGTTATGATCAGTGACTTTCATATTGTGACCTTTCTTTCTTCTCATTACCTTTTCCTTTCCCCTTTTCATTTGTTCATTAAAAAAAAATAAACTTAAAAAAAAAAAAAAAAGAATTGTGATATGCTTCAAAGAAAGCATATCCAGATCTCCTGGCCATAGCCCAGTCACAGCGTACCATTTGTCCCTCTTTTTTCTTTTTCTTCTTCTTCTTCTCCTTTTTCTTCTTCTTCTTTTTCTTCTTTTTTCTTTTTCTTCTTTTTTTTCTTCTTTTTTTTCCTTCCTCTTTTTTTTTTTGTCCAACTGGAGCAAAAAAAGATCATTTTTTTTCTTCCTTAGCTGTTCTTTTCCTGGACCAAAGCCAAGATGGTCTGGAGAACAGTAGCAGACATGCAGAAGACAACATGGACTATCTTCTTTTTGTCTTATCTTTCATAAAAGGTTTTTGGTTTTGT